>NW_015174871.1:446710-471097 GCF_001447785.1 Gekko japonicus | reverse complement strand
GATTAACTAATGAACTGGAGGTCAAAATGGCGTCAATTCTGGTAAAGATCTGGTGTCTGTGGGAGAAAAAAGTATAGTCTTTCTCTCCAGGGTGCTGGATCCGCCATACGTCGCACAGACCAGAGCGTTCCATAAGTGTTTTGAATTTTGATTTTGTCTTAAATTTAGACTTATTTTTCTTTACAAATGTGGGGTTATAGGATCTGTCCCAAAACGTGTCAGAAATTGTATTGAAGTCACCACCCAATAGAGTGTGACCGGCTTGGAAATTGTCCAAAAGTGTAAATGTGTCCTGTAAAAAGGCATCTTGCCCGGTATTCGGGGCATAAATTGAGCCGAGCGTCATCAAGTTGTTATTTAGAAGACCTTTTAAAAATAAATATCTTCCTCTAGTGTCAGATAAAATGTCTTGGCTTACAAATTGTATATTTTTAGAAAAAAGTATAGCCACCCCTCTCGAGGAGGAGGACCCATGAGCCTGAAATTGGGATGAAAACCATTTATTTTTAAAAACTAAATGGGGAGATTTTCTGAGATGTGTCTCTTGTAAAAATAGTATATCCGGACGCATTTTTGCTAAAATATTTGACGTTTTCCTGACTTTAATTCTATTATTTAGACCTCTGCAATTCAGAGAGATTATTTTTAAAGAATTATCCATATTGTTTTAGTAAGAGGTATATGTAGATCTCAAATTGTAGAACTTCAAAATACTGAGAGTGCGTCAGGAAACTCCTGGGTTGTGTGGAATCTGAACCATAAAATAAATAAATCAAACTGGGCCATGACAATCTTAGTGGTTGCATGGCTTTTCCAACTTTGTATTCCTTCTTAAAAACCAAAGAAGGAGTACCTTCCTCCTAGGAGGGAATCTATATTCAGCTTACCCTAGTTGTACTAGGGTTAAAGCTTGCAAATGAGGTGTCAAAGCTTTTATAATGGGAATAGTTTAAGAGAAAAAAATATAAAAAATAAAAGTGTGGTACTAAGTGGGGGGGGACAATAAAAAACCCTCAACCCTCACCTCACCCCACCCTCTTATATATGATTAATTCAATTGTATTGTAACAAACAGCTTAACAAAAATATTAATTTTGTCACAAAGTATGTTTGAGTTCAATATTGTCATGGGAAATAGTATGTCTATATATATGTTTAAAATTAAAAAACCTAACTTTTAAAATAGTGGCTGGCAAAGTTAACAGTAAGTCAATCTTATACCTTGGAGACATAAAAAAAGATTGGATTTTGAGCTAATCCAAGGTTCACAGTTGGTAACTTTTAATTTTTAAGAACTGAAATCAATTGTGCTTGCCAACAATTCCTAGATGGTGACCAAAATATTATTCAGATACCTTCTTCTACTTTTCAAGTATTTTATTAAATAAGTAACTTTTGATGGCAAATCTCTAAAGTAAAAATATTTAGGTTATTGCATCATTTACCATATTAATTAACTTCACCAACTCTTATAAATAATACATGTTTATAGCTATTTAAAACAACATTCATAGCTATAAAAAATCAAATAGATGTTACTTTTAAAAATAATGAAATCCTGAACATAAATTGGTTCACTTCACCATATTAAATAATAAATTTCAAAGCTGATAAACCGGGATAAATCATAATCATGTAATAATTTAAATGATGCTGAGAGATGAATTAGCTTATAACCTTAGCCATCAGGTCGAAAATAAGCTAATTTTAAAAATTGAACTTGAAAGACAGTTCTAAACAACAATAGTTTAAATGAATTGTAACTCAAATCGGTTTCTTCACCATGAAAATAAATGATTATAAGTATAGGGATTGTTTTACTTAGGTATCAAAGCCACAAAAAAACCCTGAAACTTAAAGCGGTTGTTATCACCATTAATACCAGATAGGGACTTAAATAAAGTCAGATAAGAAACAACTCTTGCACTTTGGGAGTTGAGACAGTCATTCCGTCTCACATTTTAGAAGAAAAAGGAAAGAATAAAAAAAGAAATTGTCACTTGTGCTGGTAAACCGGACGTTGAGCCGCAGGCTGTTGCCGCCGAGAGGACTCTGATTTCAGCGGTAGACCCGTTTCCAGCGCTGAGATGAAGGAATGTCTGTGGACTTTTTCAAGGGGTGGTCATCAGCTGCCGGAGTTGGATGAGGGTCAAAGGAGATGTTCAGCGTTGATAGTAATTTGTAGCCGCTGTCGATGTCGTCTGCGGAATAACGTTGACCTTGATGGAGAACTTGCAGTTCTGACGGGGAAATCCAACGGTAACGAATGTTGTTTGCAGATAATTTTGTCGTGATGGGTTTAAGACTTTTTCTATGGAGAAGGGTTTCTTGGGACAAATCAAGTAGGACTGTTATTTTGTTGTTTTGAAATGTTAAGCCCCCGTCGTCCCGGGATTTCTTTAAAATGGTGGCTCTTGTCCGGCTGTCTGGGAAAGACGCGAGGATGTCTCTCGGGAAATTCCCTGGTTTCTTTGTTAAGGGGCCCAAACGGTAAGCCTTGTCTATGAGGGGTGCTATTCCGTCCTCAAGTTTTAGCTCCTGGGCAAGCCATGAAGCAATAAAAATTTTTAATTCTGCCTCACCTTCAGCTTCTTCCGGGAGATTTCGAAACTTTAAGTTTTGTTCTCGCTGTTTATTTTCTAATAGCATAATTTTAGTCTTGGCCCACATTTCTGCTTTTTGCAGATTGCGTATGTCTTCCTGGGATTCTATTGCTGTCTCTAGAGCGGCTTCTGCCGCCTGGGAGGCTTCCGCTAAAGTCCGCGTAATTTGTTTAAGCTCCTCAGAGAAGGGTTTCAGGGCGTGTTGAATCTGTTCAGCTATAGTCGATTCTAGATGATTGATGGTAGCATGAAATTCGCGTCTAGACAGCGCAGCTTCATCGTCGTCTTCCGAGGAGTGGTCCGCCATTTTATCTTGGCGATCGTTGCTCCGTTGGCTGAAAGATTTTTCTTTTTCTTTGACCAGATATTGAGTTAGCTGGTGGGAGTTCATTGAGTTTTTAGTCGTCCGAGTCGTTCCGGTCTTTCCCATGGTGAAATTAGAAAGGTTTTTAGCGTTTGCAGTAGCTGTTTTGTTGAAAAGGGCGAGGACGGTGGAGGAGAGAGCTCCCTATGCTGCCGCCATGTAAGAGCGCCAGGCTCCGCCCCCATGGGATGTGATTTTTTAAAATAATAAATATATTTGGGGTGGCATGTAGGAAAGTCCTGGCCGGTCTTGCTGTATCGAGGTGCATCGCCTCTTGATTTAGGGTTGCCAACCTCCAGGTGGGGCCTGGGGATCTTCTGAGATGACAACTGCTCTTCAGACTACAGAGGTTAGTTCCCCTGGAAAAAATGGCTGCATTGAAGGCCAGGCTCTATGATTTTATATCCCACTGAGGTCCCTCCCCATCTCAAACTCTGCCCTCCTTGGGGTCCATCCCCAAAGACTTTCCCTTCAGAGTGAGCAGCCCTATCTTGTTTCTAGCCTGCCAAACAGGTTAAATGGATTTGGCAACACCACTCCCAGTGATGGCAGCCCTTTCTAGCCTAGTAGAACTAACTCATCCTGATATGTAGATGTGGTGTATCCAGTCTCCCTGTAAAGGCAATTAATTTGTGCATACTGGCATGAGAGTGGTTGTGCCCCATCCGGATATCTATCCTGTCAACACAGTGATCAAACACTGAGTCCTAATGCTTGATTTCAAAAACACGGGCTCCAGTTGAGTGATGTCATCGCACACATGACCATGAGGGACAAGGGACTTTCTTTCCAATGGCACCGCTGTTATGCTTCAAGATACAAATGAAAAAATAATTATTATTATTTTGTAACCCCTTAACTGATACTAAAGTGTTCTTACATCTCATAATTTTACCTTTTGTACTGGGTGTTTTTTAAAAAAGCATTTATTATTTCTGCTTTCGTGTTTATAATTTTAGTGTTGTTAGTGCTGCTGGTTTTGTTGATTTTTTTAAGAAATGTTTTTTGATTGATTGCTTTAGTAATTGTTCTGCATTTTATCTCTATACACTATCTTGGCAGCTTTGATAGATTCAGATGGGTAACCATATTAGTCTGAAGCGACAGAACAAATTTTGAGTCCAGTGGCACCTTTAGGACTAACAAAGTTTAATTCTGGATATAAGCTTTTGTGTGCAAGCACACTTCACTAAATCTGAGGAAGTATGCTTGCACACGAAAGTTTATCCCTTGAATAAAACTTTGTTGGTCTTAAAGGTGTCACTGGACTTGGCAGCTTTGAGTTACTAAGTGCAGAAATGACTTTGATAAAATTAATAAAGGCACATGGGTTTTCCAGACCCACAGAACAAGGATGCCTCCCTCGATTTTGGTGCCAGGCTATGCTCTGCAAGCAGAACGTAGTTGCATGCAGAGTGTCTTCTGAAGCTGAAAGGAATAGAGGATTTAAGGAAAGCCTTTTCTCATGCAGAGTTTTTGTGAAGGCTGATTATGTGGAAGTCAGCATCTCTGAAATTAACGGCTCTAAGAGCCATGCATGTTCCCCACAAGGATGCAAATTTCTCAGGGCTACGTAACAGCGCTTTTCAAGGCTGTGTGACTTAGCCAGTCCTTGATATATAATGTTTTTGTAACAAATGAAATAGAGAAACTGGCTGCTTTTCTTTCAGTTCAATATCTTACCAAACACTTGTCAGCTGTTCTTTAAAATGTTCATGTAGATAAGTCCTATATATTGAACTTCGAGCTGTCTGATGACGGGAATGGAACCGGAGGCCGATTGTGCCTTGTGGCTTTGAGCTGCAGAAATCATTCACTCAATCGGGCTGTCCTTTCTTGCCCTGACCCTGAGGATAGCGCAAAAATAGAACAGGATCCTTTGCAGAAATAAGCAGCATCTCTCTTTCTAGTTATCTACCAGTACGTAGCCCTAGTCACACGTCACGGAGTGGAAACTGATGGAAAGACAAGGAGTGCATTATAAAGAGAAGGGGCACGGAAACGGGGTTGGGAGCAATGGCTATTATCCTGTAATTAATGCAAGTTGAAATAAATTTGAGATAAGAGTTTTGTCACCTCTGGCCCCAGTCTTTCTCATACATCTGCCCCCACCCACATAACGACGCCTGATCATTTGCTGGACCAAAAACCGTGGGTGTAAACTGGACGTGCATCAGAATGTGCATCCAAATGTCAGTACCCATTCTAATGTGCATTCAGCTGTCCACATTTTGAAGCTGGTCATGCATACCAATCTTCCTGCACATTCAGTCGCAGACTTAAAAACTTGCATATTTTAGCAAAAAAAATAATAATTCTAAAGGGAGATTCCAAAGTGAAGCTGCAGAGCTGGTGTTCCTATACAAATGTGACTTTATTGGGCTTGGGCTCAATAAAGATTGGGAGTGGCTGGCTCACCCCAGAAAGCAATTTAAAGGCCTACACACACCATTCATCTTGCTTTGCCACTTCATTACCTGTGAGGAGTGGTCCACTGCCTGTCTGATTGATTGGATCATTCTCTCTTTTTCACTGCCTCTTGTTTTCAGCTGTTCTCCTTAACACACCATCTCTGGGTTTGCTGGACCTTGTGGCCTCACTCTCTTGTACTCCTCCACCCACTTCCATTTGTACCAACACGTATAGTTCTGCAGTATTGGATGCACCAGAAGACGAGGGCTCCGGCTCACAAAAGCCCACGCACACCACAATAAATGTGTTAATCTTTGCAGTGGCAGTTGCTTTACTTTGTAAGAGTGTGACCACTTCTTGGGGTCTCTACCATTGAACGGGAGGGGACCAGAAGACAGGAAGCCATGGATGAAGGTGTGGCTGGAAAGAGATGGGCGATTCTGGAAAGAGATAGGGGCAACACTGAGCCTGCTTTGGCGGGGAGGGCGGAATATAAATCAATCAAATAAATAAACAAACAGGACATTCTCTCCTTCTCCTTCTGGAGGGCAGGAGAGACAGCTAGGGGGACAGAAAGCAAGTGAGAGCAGAAGGCGAGAGAACTTCACAGGGTGGAAATCTGGTCCCTTTCCCTTGTTCTCTCTGTATCCCCAACCATTTTTCACTTTGATTTGTATGATTCACGTGTGAGCGCTGGGTCCTCCTTCTCCACACACGTTGTAACTCTAAAGCAGGTGTCTCCAGCATGGTGCCTGTGGGCGCCATGGCCCCTGCCGATGCCTTTTCTGGCACCCACCCAGTGTTTTTAGAACGTGGGTGGGGCCAGAAGGCACCATCCAAGCTGGACTTCTTATTGGCCATTGGAGATCTGATTGGTTGTGCAGATTAAAATAACATGCAACAGCTCCCAGCACAGTGTTAGTTTTACTCTCTCACACCCTTTCTTCCACACTGTCTTTTTTAAAAAGTTACTTTTCTTGTACCATGTACTTGGCCTTCCAATGTGTGTATATATATATGGCTCTGCAGTGGCCATTTTGTACGTGGCCCCGCCTCCTATGGTGGCCATTTTGAGGCTGCACCCACTGTCCTATATTAGAATTCCAAAGGTGCCCACAAGCTCAAAAAGTTGGGCACCCCTGCTCAGAATCCATATTTTTAAAAAACAAACAGGTGTCATGCTGTACAACCTGACTCATAATCCCTGCCCATGTTCTTAGAAGAGTGTAATTCTGTGTAGGATTGCCGTGATAGTGAGTCAGGTGGTGCAGCCTGTCTGTTTTTGTGTAACTTGGTTTAGGACTGCAGGGGCATCTACTCTGTTTAAATACATGTTTGATGAAGGTGCCATCAGTGCCTCAGGTTTCATGGAGGTTGTAACAATAACATAATTAAGAGCCACAATAATAGTTAAGATACTTAATAAAATAGATAGTTAATAAAGAGCCAGCCAGTGCCATTGTAAGAAGGGCTACTCAGAATTCTACTCAGGTATATTCAGTGGAGCTTACTTCCAGAAAACTCTGAGGGTGGCACTGAGTGTCATGTAGTATTACACTGACAGCAGGAAGACCTGGGTTCAAATCCCCACTCGGCCATGAAAGTCACTGGACCATCATGGGCCAGTGACTCTCTCTCTCAGTCTAACTGACCTCAAAAGGTTGTTGTCCTGAGCTCCTTGGACAATAGGAACAAAGAAAATCAAGTAAACAAATTCCATGAGTTCCTTTGTCCAAAATTTGTCCAGTTCCTTTCTCCAAAATTGCCCTTTATAGAGAACACACAGCCTGTATTGCTGTTAGGCACTACAGAGCTTTGTAAAGGTTTGGTACAGAGTGGGGTTCTCTTTCCCCCCACATCACATCACAGCTGACTTATAGCAACCCAGTGGGATTTTCAAGGCAAGGGACATTCAGAGCTGGTTTGCCATTGCCTGCCTGTGGGTAGCGAATCTGGACTTCCTTGGTGATCTCCCATCCAAATACTAACCAAGACCAACCCTGCTTAGCATCTGCAATCTGACGAGATTGGGCTAGCCTGGGCCATCCCGGACAGAGTGGTAGAGTTAGGCTGTGGACAGACTGGCAGGTTGGTGCACTTTGGGCACGCCCCCAATTACTTTGTCGCATTTTGTATTGGGGATTTCTGGTCAGACTCCCACCCTGATCCAGCCACATCGCGCACTTCTTCTGTGGTTGACCATTCAGATTAGTGCTGCGCGTCAACCACAGAGCATGTGGTCTGGTCTTTTTGTTGTTTTTTTTTTTACACCCACAACTTTTACGTTTTTTGAAAATGTTTCTTGGGTGAGCATGTGCGCCCATGCACCCATGTGCATATGATCTACCATTAAAAAACCCCAACAGAATGGTGAAACCAGAACTAAAGGTTCACACTTCCAAACTGGTTTGAGCATGCGCCAGGGAAGTTCAGACATCCGGCCACGTGGGATGAACGTTAGCACTGGAATTCAACTACTGTCTATCTACTCTGACTCCAACTCGTCTTAAGACATGATGAGTACACCTGGGGAATGGCTGCCAGATGTGGCTGTGTGAACCAGCTGGTTTAATCCATTAGGGAAAAGCAACTATACTGAGCCAAACTGCCCGTCTGACTGCAGCCTTGGTGTCACATTTTGGTATCCTATTTATCTGAAAGGTTTCTTCCGAGTGTGCCATCAAGAAAAAGAGGGGCTCATCTTAAATTTGCATACAAACTACAGATGTGCATGGTACTAAAACCCAGAGGCAATCTTAGCTATGGGGCAGCTGCTCTGGTCCCTGGGGAAGGAACTAGGAGCTGGAAGTGACTATACCTGCTGGCCCCCCTCTAGGGCTTAGGGGGGTGAGCTGAAGCCAGCTGGCTTGGCAGTTACCACCAGTGTTCCCTCTAAGCTGAGTTAGTGTGAGCTAGCTCACAGTTTTTTAGCCTCCGGCTCACACATTTTTGTCTCCGCTCAGGAAGGAGGGCTCCAGAGCAAACTGATTTATGCAGCAGCCAAATCACTTGCTCACAACTTTGATGCCGGCGGCTCACAAAGTAGAATTTTTGCTCACAAGACTCCGCAGCTTAGAGGGAACATTGGTTACCACCTACAGTTTTCCTTTCCTCTCTGGGGCTCAGGCAGGTAGACCACAGCTGGCCAGTGTGGTTGCTGTGTGAACCCCTCCACGCCTTCCCCGGAGCTCCAGCTGCAGCTGGCGGGGCTGCCACTGACTGTGCCTACTCGCCTTGCATGGGGCTATGACCATCCCTGTGACTGTGAATTGGGGTGACTGTGAATTGGGGGCTCCATCCTGGACTTTTGCCTAGGGCCCCAGAGACTGCCCTTGATAAAAACCTCTTTGTGTATAACCCTTGGGGGAGGGCGAGTGTCTTACATTGAGGGTTATCTCCTTTTCTGGTAAATACGGTAACAACCCCCCACCTATTTTCCAATGAATTTTTAATAGTGTCTGTCTTGGACATCACTTTCTATGCTCCACAGAAGTCGTCTCTGAGTGCAACAGCTCCTGCTAAGAGTAGGCTCTGCTTTCATTACTGTTGAACCATTAGTATTGCAGAACGTGGTGCTCATGCTGTTGCCGGGTCTCTCTTTGTGAGAGCACATCCAGCCTGTGCTGAAAGGTCTGCACTCCGCCTTTCCCCATATGTTCCCCAGAGAGCACTGTGTTCAGAGAGTCAGAATCTCCTGGCTCTCCCTGGCCCTAAAGATGTCAGGCTGGCCACAACCAGGGCGAGGGCCTTTTCTGTGGCAGCTCGGCTCTGGTGGAATGAGCTCCCTGAGGATATCAGGGCCCAGTGGAATTTATTACAGTTCCGCAGGGCCTGCAAGATGGAGCTCTTCCACCAGGCATTCGACTGAGGAGCCACACTCAACATCAGAACATGTCCTGGAATTTATTAAAGGCTATCGTACCATGCAGTTTCCATATATTATGAGCTGGGCGGTAGCCATATAAGCCAATGCGGACTGGATACCTGATGTGGACAACAGAGGTCCATCAGTGGCTATTAGCCACAAGGTATAGATAGGGACTCTGGGGCAAGTGATGCTCTGTCATCTTGGTGCTGGGGGGGGTCAACAGTGGGAGGGCTTCTAATGTCCTGGCCCCACTGGTGGACCTCCTGATGGCACTGGTATTTCTGGCCACTGTGTGATACAGAGTGTTGGACTGGATGGGCCTTTGGCCTGATCCAACATTGGCATCTCTTATGTTCTTATGTTCTTATCTAAAAACTATGTTCGTCACCACATATGCAATACTTATGTAATATTTCTCTAGCACCTTGGAATTGTTTTATAGTTTTAATCTGTTTTTAAACTTGTTCAGATTTTATTGTAAGCCACTCTGAGCCTGCTTTGGGAGGGAGGGGAGGGTACGAATCAAATTAAATCAATCAATCAATAAATATTGCTGCAGGATTAATACTTGAGAGTCCAGAGGCATTCTTACCGTGCTGATCAACTGTGGGACACAGGGGTACTGTTCTCCTTCCAGGGCTCAGGATAGAGTGGGGGAAATTAAAAATTGTCAGAGGCCCCATAAAAACTTAGGGTAGATGGCTCTGAATAACAATTTGAAAGATTCACAGGGGATATATGTCTTAACAGCTGGTCAAGGGGAACTTAGTTGTGAGTAAAAAAATTACAAAAGTTCCTGCGATAGAAGTGTTTAGGATTGGACTATGGTTACTAACTCCAGGTTGGGGGATTCCTGGAGATCTGGGAGGTGACATCATAGAATCATAGAGTTGGAAGGCACCTCCAGGGTCATCTAGTCCACCCCCCTGCACAATGCAGGAAATTCGCAAGTACCTCCCCCTCCACACCCACAGTGACCCCTGTACCATGCCCAGAAGATGACAAAAACCCTCCAGGATCTCCAGCCAAACTGGCCTGGAGAAAAATTGCTCTCTGACCTCAAAGTGGAGATCAACATTTCCCTGAGTGCGTAAGAAAGGGCCACAAAAACTAAGCACTGACGCAACCCTTCCTGCCCTCCCTCTCATGATCTGTCTAAGTTCACAGAATCAGCATTGCTGACAGATGGCTATCTAGCCTCTGTTTAAAAACCTCCAAAGAAGGAGAGCCCACCACCTCCTGAGGAAGCCTGTTCCACTGAGGAACCATTCTGTCAAGAAGTTCTTCCTAATGTTTAGCTGAAAATTCTGTTGATTTAATTTTAACCCTTTGGTTCTGGTCCAACCTTCTCAGGCAACAGAAAACAACTCCGTATCATCCTCTATATGACAGCCCTTCAAGTACTTGAAGATGGTTATCATATCACCTCTAAGTCGTCTCCTCTGCAGGCTAAATATATCCAGCTCCTTCAACCTTTCCTCATAGGACTTGGTCTCCAGACCCCTCACTGTCTTTGCTGCCCTCCTCTGGACACGTTCCAGCTTTTCTATATCCTTCTTAAATTGCTGTGCCCAAAACTGAATGCAATACTCTAGGTGAGGTCTAACCAGAGCAAAGTGCTACCATCACTTTGTGTGATCTGGACACTATACTTCTTTTAATACAGCTCAAAATCGCATTTGCCTTTTTAGCTACCGCATTACACTGTGCTGACTCATGTTTAGTGTATGGTCTACTAAGACCCCTAGATCCTTTTCACACATACTACTGCCAGGACAAGTCTCCCCCATCCTATAATTATGCATTTGATTTTTCCTACCTAAATGCAGAACTTTACATTTATCCCCATTGAAATTCATCTCATTTTTAGTCCAGTTTTCCAGCCCGTCAAGATCATCCTGCATCCTGACTCTGTCTTCTACCATATTTTCTACCCCTCCCAATTTAGTGTCATCGGCAAATTTAATAAGCATTCCCTCTCTTCCTTCATCCAAATAATTTAGAATGATGTTGAACAAAACAGGTCCCAGGACAGATCCTTGAGGCATTCTACTTGTCACTCCTCTCCAAGAGGATGAGGAACCATTCACAAGCACTCTTTGGGTGCGATCTGTCAACCAGTTACAGATTCACCTAACAGTTACAGGATCCAAACCAATGTTCCCTCTAAGCTGTGTAGTCTTGTGAGCAAAAATTCTACTTTCTGAGCTACTGGCATTAAAGTTGTGAGCAAGCGATTTGGCTTCTGCATAAATTAGTTTGTTCTGGAGCCATCCTTCCTGAGCTAAGAGAAAAATGTGTGAGCTGGAAGCTAAAAAACTGTGAGCTAGCTCACACTAACTCAGCTTAGAGGGAACAGTGATCCAAACCACATTTTACCAGCTTGTCAACCAGAATATTATGTGGAACCTTATCAAAAGCCTTACTGAAATCAGGATAAACTATGTCTACAGCATTCCCCTGATCCAGCAAGGTAGTAACTTTCTTGAAAAAAGAGATAAGGTTAGTCTGACATTACTTGTTTTTGAGAAACCCATGCTGGCTCTTAGTAATCACAACCATCTTTTCTAAATGCTCCAGGACTGTCTGTTTGACTATTTGTTCTAAAACTTTCCCAGGTATAGACGTCAAGCTGACAGGTTGGTTGGAGTCTAGGGAGGTTGTGGTTTGGGGAGGGAACTAAGTGGATATAATGTCATACTGTCCAACTTCCAAAGCAGCCATTTTCTCCAGGGGAACTGCTCTGTAGTCCAGGGGTCCCCAATCTTTTTGAGCCTGCAGGCACATTTGCAATTCTGACATGGCATGGTGGGTGCAGCCAGCCACAAATGATTGCCGCAGATTAGCTTTAGTAACACAGTGTATATTCTTGTGCTGCGATGGCAGCTGCTGCCAAAGCAACCTTAAAAAAAATCTGCACAGCCAATCAAATCTTCAGTAGCCATTCAGAAGCCTTGCCTGGCAAAAGCCCTATGTGGCCCCACCCACTTCCTAGAAACACTGGACAGGTGCCAGGAAAGGTATCAGTGGATGCCATAGCCTCCAGGGCACCCGGTTGGGGACCCCTGTGGTAGTCAGGTGTGCTGTGTGTGGGGCATCCCCAGGCCCCACCTTGAGGCTACCAACCCTAATTGGGGCTGCTGCCATGATACTGTTTTCTAGCTCTGTAATCTCCCAGGTCTCAACAAGAAAGGCGAACTACAGACGCAGTGGAGACGCAAACACACCCCATTGGTAAATGCCTCTCCAATCAGTGCACCTTTTTTCTTTTCAAGTTAGCTAGTCTAATTCGGATGTCCATCTGCAACCCCAAACGCTCATGTGTTCAGCTCGATGAAGTTTGATTCCCGAGTAAATTACGTAAGAATCCAAAAGAGAATTAACAGGAAGAAGCAACAAGAGGGACGTACTAAAACTAAGGACAAGCGATTGTCCATAGGGAATACATGAGTGGAAAGCAATTGCCCATAGGCAATACATGAATGCCAATAGAGAATGCATGACTGCCCATAGGGAATAATGAAGAGTAGGCTTGCCCATAGGGGATAATGGAGTACATAATTACCAATAGAGAATCCATAATAGCCAGTAGAGAATGCATGATTGCCCATAGGGAATAATGGAGAGTAGGCTTGCCCAGAGGGGATAGTGCAGTACATAACTGCCAACTGAGAATCCATGACTGCCCATAGGGAATAATGGAGAGGACGCTTCCCCATAGGGGATAATGGAGTACGTAACTGCCAATAGAGAATCCATAATGCCAATAAAGAATCCATGCCTGCCCATAAGGAATAATGGAGAGGACGCTTGCCCATAGAGGAGAATGGAGTACATCATTGCCAATAGAGAATCCATGATTGCTCATAGGGACATAATTGCCAACAGATAATCCATGATTGCCCAAAGGCAATATTGCCCAGAGGTCATTCTGGCTCTCCCAGTTCTCTAGGGGCTCTTAAAAACGTTATGGCCACTGCTGCTCTTGGCGGCGGCAGCAACAGCCGCGGGGGTGGGGTGAAACGTTCCCCGCCTCCCTGAGCCCCGGGGTGGTGGCCTTGGACTCCTAGGGGCAAATCCCACCTCTCTCGTGTGATGTCATTCTGGCTCCCCCAGCTGTAGTTAGGGGCTCTTTAAAAAGTTATGGCCGCTGCTGTCGAGAGGTCATTCTGCCTCCCCAGAGACAGAGGTCATTCTGGGTCCCCCAGCTCTCGTTAGGGGCTCTTAAAAAAGTTATGGCCACCGCGGCTCTTGGCAATGGCCGGGGGGTGGGTAGGTGGGCGAAACGTTCCCCCGCCTCTCTAGCTGACAATGCCGCTCGGACAATGGCAATTTTGGATTCCCTATTGGCAATTATATACTGCACTATCCCCTCTGGGCAAGCCTACTCTCCATTATTCTCTATGGGCACTCATGTATTCCCTATGGGCAATCGCTGTCCTTAGTTTTAGTACGTCCCTCAAGAAGACCCGCCGCCTTGCTCCTGCTTACACTTCCTCTTAGGCCGAATCCCTGCGACCGCCACGCGGGTCTCCTCGGGGGCGGAGCCTAGCGACCCACTACCTTGGGGCGGAGGCGTGGGAGTAACGGGATCTGGGAAGGGGGCGGGCAGACCAAGCCCTTCGCTGCCCAATCAGAGCCAGCCGCTCAGGAGCCTTTTCAAATCGGCGTGGGAGGGCTCGCGATCCGCTCTTTAGTTTTCCAAGCCAAGCGGGTGTCTCTCCGCTGTCCGCTACTGAGGCTAGCTGCGAGAGGCGAAGCTGTCGTGCGGTTTTATTGCAGGTTTCGGCCGTTTCAGAACTTTCTGGTTTTGGGTTTTTTTTAAAAAACACCCAGATGTAGCCGTTGATGTGGCTTCCGCTTCCATCCCACAGATCTTCCTTCGAGCCCCTGAGCCGTCCTGGATCTAGCTCCGCTCGGGCCAACGATCCTCCTTTTCTGTCGGGCACAGGTGGCCTCATGAGGACAAGCGGCGGCCTCGCCGCACGCCACCTTAGGCGTTGAAGTGACGTAGTCAAAGAACCAAGGGTCGCTTTCAATGGAACTACTAGATCCCGGCTCCTCGCGCGCCAGGTAAGGTTTGCCGCCGCGCTCTCGGGAGCGCACGCTGGTGGTGAAAGCTCCGGGCGCCTTGGTGGTACTGCTGGCGGGCAGCGAAGAAAGGCGGCCGCTCCGGAGAGGCGTGTCTGTTGTCTCGCTCCGTACACGTTTGGGAGTCAGGATCCGAATTGGTCCTGCCGATCTATTAGTCCCCCCCCCCCCCCCCCCCTGCACTTGGAACAAGTTTCCCGGACGCAGCCTGGCTAATTTCTTTTTAATGGGGGAGGTTTCCCCCGGTGATTTTGAAACAGACGACCGGGTGGCGATGTCCATTCCGATCGATGAAGGGCTCCGAAATAAAACGCAACAGAAGAAAGCAGCAAGCGTGTGAGTGAGAGACAGAGCGTGGGCTGGTTCTTGAGACACCTTAAAGAGGAGGAGGGGGAGGGAGTCAGTTTGTATCAGGGAACGGGACAACGGAGACGAGAGCAGCCGGAAAGAGACAGTTGTTGCGTCTGTCTGCCAGGTTAGATGTCTGCTGTACGAGATGTGGGCGATCCCCTCTCACTTTGATAGGAAATGTTGACGATAAATGGTGACGGCTGCGGGTAGATTGGGGCTGAGGTCGCTGCGAAGCCTCACGGGCCTGGCCGATTCCACGCCTGTGCCTGTTTACTTCGAAGTAGATGCCAGGGAGTTTCAAGGCGGCGAACTGGGAAGTGGCCCTGACCTGGAGAGCCGAGGCTGGCCGATCTGGTCAGCTCTCGGAAGCTAAGCGGGGTCGGCTCTGCTTAGTACTCGGACGGGAAGTCCACGGCTGCTCAAGCCGCCTCTGTTCGTCTCTTGTCTTCGGAGCCCTACTTGGCGGTTCTCAGTAGGCTGCGACTTGGCGGCCTTTTATGCAGAGGGGTGTGCAGCGAGTGCTGGAGGTCGGGGTGTGTGTGCGCGGGGGTGGGGTGGGGGGAGCTGGCGGCGGAGCTCCCGGGCTGGTAGGAAGCAAAGTCTGGGACGAGACGACCCGAGAGCCGGTTGGCTTCAGTCCTGGATCATTTGGCGAAGCCCAGGGGGTGCTTTTGCTCACCACAGCGTGGCACGGGGCTTGGAGTGACCGAGACCCTGGCACTGGAGCAAGAAGCCGCCGAGCTTCGCCATGGAAAGCCTGGCCGGCGGGCGGCCGAAGAAGGAACGGGCTTCTGCTGCTCCGCGTAGGACGCCATGTGGTGGGCTTTAGGGTGCTGCGACCAGCCAAGGGGTAGCTGCGGTCAAACCAGCCGGCGGTAGCCGGGAAACCTGCTGGGAAAGCTCCGCGGGGCCGGGATGGAGTAATGTAGTCATGATGACGAAGAGAGTGCCGGGAAGCATGTGCAGAGTGCATTTTGGTCACCTTGTCCCTTCTTCGTCTCTACGCCTGGCGTTAGCGCCGGAGCATTCGAGCAGTGCTTCTGGTCCTTTAAACCTCGACTCCCCCTCCGGTTGAAACCGAAGGTCCCCAAGGCACAGGTTAAAAATTAGGGTAGAAGAACACGCGGCTCCAGACGGGGCAACTAGATGGAGGTCTACCCATGATCGTCTCTGTGTTGTGTGCCTGTATTCCTCAGGCAGAGAGAGTCAACGAGACTCTTGTGTCCTCCTGAGGGCTGTTAGCCCAACTCCTTTACGGTAGTAGAAAAGAGCAAGAGTCCAACAAGACTAGCAAAATATGTGGCAGGTGATGAGCTTCCGGGAGTCACTGAAGAAGATCTGAAGAAGTCACAGATCTGAAGAAGTGAGCAGTGACCCACGAAAGCTCCTACCCTGCCATATATTTGGTTAGTCTTTAAGGTTCTACTGGACTCTTGCGCTGTTCTACTGCTATAGACAGACTAACACAGCTACCCATGGTAGGCTGGGTTCCTGTTTGCGGTTTGCCACTTGTTAAAGGGGGGGGGCGCAAATCTAGGCTCTGCGGTTTTCTCCAGAGGGAGCAGTACAAAACCAGTCTCCGCTGCCTGAAGATGAGGACCGCCGACTATCCCAAAGGGGCCAACCCCCCCTCCCATTTTGACCCCCCCCCAATCTACAGATGTTGCCTTGCGTGTCAGAATGTCTGGGCTGGAGCCTCCCTGGCCCGCCCCTGCGTGTCTCCGAGAAGTGAGTTGAGGCGCAGCTGCGCGAGAGCGGCCGCGGTGTGTGTGAGAGAGGGAGAGAAGTGGGAAGGCGGACAATGACCTTCCATCTGCGGCGCGCCTTCTTCCATCCCCGGCCTTCGGTGTGAAGAATTCCTCCCCCGGCAGGTTCATTACCAGTAAGGAGGCGTGAAAGCCTGCAGGGCTGCTGAGGAACGAACGGCGCAGCGGGAGAGAGAGAGGCGAGCCGTTGGCCGAGAGCTGGTCGCGGAAGAGCAGGCTCTTCCCTGCCATTCCCGCGTGGGGGGGGGGGGAGGGTCTGGGAAAGAGGCGCCTGGCGCGGCAGAGCAACCGCGAAAAGCGCGGAATGCAAACTTTGGATGAGCCCTCCTCCTGGCCTCAGCCCATCAAACAAGGCTCGCTCGTCCGGCTCTTCTTTTCTGCGCAGGCACCGAGGATCTGGCCCTTTTTGCTTCCTTTCTCGGAGAGGACAAAAATCCGCGCTTTAGGAGGGGCTCCTTTCAGGAATTCACCAGAGACAGCCCATTTGTGTGTGTGTGTGTGAGAGAGAGACACAGAGAGAGAGAGAGAGCACTCCCCCTATTTTATTTCTTCATTTATTCCCGTCACAAATACAAATACACACACACACACACACACACACACACATATAAATTGCTGCCCAACTCTGTGGTGCTGGTATCTATAGTCAGACTGCCACCTCAAAACTCTGGAAAATGGTTGTTCTTCAGAAACGAGGACTGTGCTGCTGAGGTGTGCTGGGGGGGGGATACTCAATAAGATAAGGGCTCACTTCTGTTTCGTGGGGAAGATTCTCAGACCACTACCAGGCCAAAAACACCTTACACATTCTAGAAAGATCCATTGGCTTTACTTCCAAGGAATAGATACAGCATGACTGGGGCGGTAGTCTCATCATGGCACTGCATCCATTTATAACCACAGTCCTGTGAAGTGGGAGTAAACTCACATTAACACAGAGAGACAGGCATTGGATTCGGTTGCTTGTGGAAACACAGGGGAGGATTATAGTATAAAGTGTCCCAAGCTATTAGTTAGAAAGCACAAGTCCCCAAAAGCCTACTGGCTCTTCACTTTTGTATCAATAGTTCTCCTCAGAAGTCACCTTCAGTGTAGCTAACTAGGTGGTATAGTAGTTGGCCTAACAGTCAGTGACAGTGTCCTTGGCTGCAGAAACATTTCTTATACCTCCAGTTTGGCACTCCATACTTTTTAGGTTGCCACTAGCCAGCTGAGGTATTATAACTCCCCCCACCTTTCTGATTCCACACGCTGTAAAAATAAATAACTCATGACAGCATAGTCCTAGTATGCCACTCAGTGTATTCCAAGGGGCATGCTCAGTAATTGCATGCAAACCTTTGCACAGATGTGTTTTCAAATTGCTTTGACATACATTTTCCCTGGCACATGTGGTATTTGCATAGCTGGTGTTTTTTGTCCTTCCCCTCTTGTATGTTTTGGAATGCTAAAATATTTGAGGGAAAGCACTATAATTTATTTATTCACTTCTCCTTTTAATGAATGCATAATGTCATTGAAAAGCCACGCTCTGATATTAAACGTACACCAAACCATTCAAGAGTGGCAACATTTATCCCTCAATATAAGTGAATCTACTGCAGTAAGTTATATTTATGATGACAATTATCTGACTAATTATGTACAATGCTGTCTGTTCCAAAGTGACCATCCGGTTTTTGCAGTCTGTCTGCTATTTGTGTAAAAAGTTATTCTGATATGGCGACAATTTGTTTTATTCCTCAGAAAGTAATGCACAAATTTCCATTAAGTTTGTCCAGCGTTACCCCTCTTGTGTAAGAGTGTTAGGCTGTCTTTTTAATATTCTTTAAAGGAACTAATTTATGGATGCATTTTGGTTATAAAGAAGTATAAATATACTTTAGCTTTAAACTTTGATGGGTACACAGTTACCCACATTATAAAAACAGGAATTATGCTGACTTGCTTGTGCAATTTTTTTTAAAAAAAATAGGCTTCAGGTATTAAACACCCAAATTCCTGGAATAAGGGTTTTTTTTTTGGTGTGTGTGTGTGTGCATGTGTGTATGTGACGATTTTCAACATGAGAGATTCTAAAAATATTCCTTGGTAAAAAGGATGTTTTTGTTGTTTAATAATAATAAATAACAGTAATATACATTTGTATCTTGGAAACTCTCACCAACCTTTTGGCTCTTGCAGATCTACAACAATTGACCTTCTTTGTAAAAAACAAACCCCAGACAATTTGACTGTTAAAGTAATAATTAAAAATAGTTATTTCTCATGCCACACTGTCCTTGCTGTTTCAGCAAGTTGTTTGTATTTCACTTTCTACTTACTATAATGCTCATACTAATGCCATTGTGTTGTAGCTGTGGAGTATGTATGACTGTTGAAACCGCAAGAAACAAAGCATGGGGATTGACATCATCATCAACCAATCAGGTGCTTTTGGACACACACCAACCAAGTGTCTAATGGTACTGATTTGATGGGTTTGCTCCACTCTTTGTGCTTGATTCCATAAGAAGTCCTTAGTGCCACTCCCAATACAGAACAGTGTTGGTTCAGAAGTTGGAGAAAATTATGTACCTGGAAGCTCAGTCACAAAGGCATTTTAGGCTGCGGTCACACGGAGCATTAGCCATGCTACAGAGATGGAAGATAGGCGGATTTTCCAGGCGCGATCACACCACGACATCTGGGAAGCGTAGAGCTCCCGTGGCGAACCCGAGGCTTCCCGCCAAAGATGCGGAGTTAAAAACTAGTACCTCTGAGGTACTAGTTTCTGGAAACCGCGGGGCAAGGACTGGCGTCTGATCGCGTTTCCGGTGGTGGCATCCAGCGCCCACCCATGTCCCTTCGCAAACAGGGTTCCCCCCCCAAGTCTCCACAAGATGCGCACAAGCACCCAATGGCGCATGCGCACAAAGAGGAAAGCGAAAGTGCTGTTTCGGCTTTAAAAAAATAAATGACCCCGTTTGTCACGGCAGCGGTGCCTAGCCATTGCTTGTGTGATTGCGCCGTGCTGCTTCTTTGCCGTGCTGCAGGATCGTTGTGTGATCGCTGCCCTCGGTTACCCACTGGCATCGAGGGAAGAACCCGTGGTGTGTCGCTGGTGCGTCAGATCGCGTAATCGCAGATCAAACTGCGCCGGGGCACTTAGCCACGCATCCCCCTCGTGATATCCGGCCCGTGTGACCGGGGCCTTACACAGGTTTCCTTCATATCTCTAGACTGCAATCCTATGCACAATTACTTGGAAGTCAGCTCCATTTATCACAGTGGGATTTACTTTGAAGAAAATATGGATAGAATTGGGCCACAGGCAAGCATTCCTCATGTAGTATAACTGAATGTCCTGCTAGGTCAAAGGTTCAGTTGCTTGATCAACTACCTTTTTATGTTTTAATTTTCTTTTAGTCATAGTGATTAGTAAAGTGGAGGATCTTAAATAACATTTTATCTAGCTTACATGATTCAAGTATCCTCTCTGATTAATTCTATTTATCCATGCAGTCTGTTTCGGAGGTAATTAAATTGCACCAGTGTTGTCTAATCTTGCTGTCTGATCTAACGTGATGTTGTCAAACAAGGATATTTATGGGTAGTGCCACTGATTATGGTTTAAAGGATATTCATCTAATGGTGGCTTGTGGTATACTTAATTTTATTAATGTGTTGCACTTTGTGTTCACCACTTTAGCCCAGTTTTATTAGCAGAATTTAGGTTTTTTCTGTGCCTTAGAAGTGCTGCTATAACACTTAACTCACTGTTGATGCAGATGAGAACTGGAGGAGAGGTTTAATATAGCAGATGGAGTGCTAAAGGAATAATTTCCAACGCCAGCTCAGCTGTGGGGCCAGTTGGTGAGCGTGGGTATGTTGTTGTCCGTGGACCTCATCAGGTAACTGAAGAGCCTCCTTTACAAGGGTGTAGTGAGGATGAATGGAATCAGGACTGTGAAACTAGTTACAGAGTGCTTAATTGGCACTGTGAAACAATGAAATCAATTCAGGCATTGAACGTGACACCTCTACCTGTGCAGCTGAGAATTTAAATTGGCTATAAGGTGGAAATCCATTCACCTAGCTGCTGCAAAACTGGGAGAGAAGATTCCTTGGCTGGGGGGCTATAACCCCTGAGAATTTAATCTTATTTGCATGCATGGGGGAAGTTACACCTCGAAATGTGTTTTCCATTGAAACAACATTTGGATTGATTTTCTACTATGACTAGTTTTAATTCTGATATGAAAGGATTGAACACGAAAATTCAAAAGATCAAATGACATGACTCTGATTTTGGGGGGGTGTTGCTCACTTTTAATTACTGTAACTTAAAAAAATTAAATGTGAACAATTCTTTTTGGCCTTTATGCTGGGACACCAGAATCAATCTACAGTTACAAAATGAAAGGGAAAAATACATTAAAGTAGATGTAAAGTGAAGTAAAATGGAACTTACTAGTTCCTGCTTCAGCAAGCAAGGTGGAATGAAGAGAGGTCTGAATAAATGACCTTTGCTGCTGGAGATAACTTGTGTCCTGATCCTGTTTGGCAATGGCTGCAGTTCTAACAGGCGCCCTGTAGGAGAAGCTTGACTAGGCTGCTTGGTCTCTCCCTCACGCCCCCCCCCCCCAATTGCAGGCCAGTGGACAAAAAATCCTCAGTGCTACTCTTGCTAACAAATGACACCCTGGAATATTTGACTACTGTCATCTGTTAGAAATAATGACCTTGTCCTTGATTTGGCACCCCTATCAATTGATCGGACAAATACTATCAGTTGACAATGACCGTTTGCTATTGGTCATTGTCAACTGATAATATTTGACTGATCTATTGATAGGGGTGCTAAATCAAGGACAAGGTCGTTATTTCTAGTAGATAATTCAGATCAAGGTTGGGTACAACACGTATTTGCTGTGAAGGGCAACAGGAGTATAATAAAGGGTTTGCCCATTGTTTACAGATCTACCTAACTTTTATGATGTAACCTGTTCAAAAGCAGCTGTATTTTGAGCAGTCCAGTTTCAGCACCAACCAACAGCAAGAAAGACATCCATGATTTGACAGACAGGTTGAACTACACAGAGTATTTAGCAAAGGAGTTTATTTCTTTACTGTTTTGCTTTCACACTGTACAGTGTTCTTTGTGCTCTGTTAATTTATGGTCTCATTATAAATTAGCTGACTGCTATTAAATATGTCTCATAACATTGTCAGCGTGTATATTTAAGCATTATGTGGAATATTGAGCTAGTGCTGCTGAATTGTGCATGTGAATTGACAGCTTCTGTGAATTGACAGTACAATGCAACATGGTGTGTGTAATGAATTACCTTAAATTGGAAAGCAATAAACAACTTGTGATTTGATTAGAGAATATTACCATATTTTGATATATCGTGGCATTATTTTAAAGAGTTTGTTTTATTACATAGACTTCTAGTAAGAATGATCTCATCAGGTGGATCTGAATACTTTTTCCACCACTTTGAAATTATTTGCATGATTGTTGATGTTTAGAAGCTGTCCTGCCAGATTTATTATTATGATTGCTTGATAACAGATATTAGATACAGACTGAGGGATGATTCACACATGTATTGGAGCTGGTACAGGATTCATGCAGGGAATGTACCACATGAACTACACAATGTTGTTTCTCTCTTTGGAATTACCTTCCCAGATAGAAACTGTAGAACTGATTTCCAAAGAAAGAGGAGGAATTTGTCCCTGAGTGGCCATATCGACATAAGAAAATCTGTTTCTATGGACAAGATATAGCATACATTTATGATGACCCATCCAGCTAGCACTTTGCTAGTCAGTTGGCTGGCAGGGAATGACTTAAGCTCCCTGTTCAACATTTTATCCCCAAGACTCCAAAAGAAACTAGACACCAGGAAACTCACTGGTCGGGGCCGTGGCACCCCCCTAGACACCATGTTTAGAATCACTGGTTTAGGACATATCAGTGTTACAGTCCAATCAGTAGAGTAGGCATATTCATGACTTTATCTCAGTCAGGGGTCATTTCGTAGAAAAAGAGCTAGGGGACTTATTAGCATAACTCATTAGCATTTGCCACACACCCTGACATCACCGGAAGTGTGTCCTCCCCACAGCCGGCGGTGACCTCCAGCGGGCACCAGCAGGGAGCTCCAGGCCCCGCCCTTCCGCACCTCACCCGGGGGGATGGCGTCCCCCCGCGTCCCCCCAAATGACCCCTGATCTCAGTGCTATGCTAAAAGTGCATGAGACCAGCTCTCTAAAGCAGTTTGTTTTTTTAGCAGTGTTTTATCTATATGAATAGTATCATATAAATGGCAAATGAGGCTAGCACTGTAGTCTTCAGAGAGGTCTAATTTCTAGCAGTGAAGTCTTCAGAGAAGTCTAACTTCTAGCAGTGAGAAGGTACCTCCTGTTGTCTCATGTGTGTCCTTAGTTCAAACTTATTAGAACACTCTTTTGCCAACATCTATACATGGTCAACTATTTTCTGTTTCTCTTGGTGAAAACGGTTTTTTCCCCTCTCCACTTGGGAAGTTTCTAATAGTGCAGTCCTAAGCAGTTTCATACCTCTGTAAGGCTATTGAAGTCTTAAACAGTTAAAAGAGTGTAACTCTGCTTAGGATGGCATTGTCAGTGACTGATCTGCTTGTCCTTGGACGGCCAGCCTTCTAAAAGATTATAAAAAGTCCACTGCAGGTGAAAGAAGTGTATGCTATTGAATTAATCTCTACAACTTGGGATAGGAATGACCATGGCATCTCATGTACATTATTAAGGGAACATCACCACCATGCATTCTAGCATTTAGAAAACCCAAGGCAGGAAAAGCATTAGCAGGCCAGATATGATTGTGGTTGTCAGTTGCTGGTTTAGATGTCCAAGGGGCTGCCCGTATAGCAGTGCTAAGTCATGGTGACAGGTATGTTGCTTTTTCCCATGCCCCCATTGAGGTCCAAGCTGAACAGCCTTGCAGTGTTCTTAGTACCACTGGAGTTTTGCTGAGCCTGCTTCTGGCCATCAGCAGCCCTTGGGCAGGGCAGTGACCTACTGGGAACGTTCTCTGCTGCTCATCTTTCTGTACATATCTGCCTATTTACAAATGCCTTATCATGCTATACTTTGTTGCAGTTGGGTGCTGATTGTCTTATTACCATCCTACATGTGAGTCCACATGAACAGTTTTTATATAATAACTAGCAGTAAAGCCCGTTGTGAAAGCAATACAACGGGATCTAGAAAGAGGCTCTGGGGCAGTGCTCTGGCTTTGGGCAAACAGTGTCAATTTGCTGTGGTGACCTCAGCAGGGTATAATGACAGAGTCCACTGTTTTCTGCAGAGGAACTGATCTCTGCTACCTGAAGAGCAGTTGTAATTGTGAGTGATCTGTAGCCCTCACTTGGAGATTGGCAGCAATTGTTACCCAGGACAAAATGGCTGGTTTGGAGGGTGTAGTCTATGGCATTCTACCTGTCTGAGGTCCCACCCCTCTGCAAACCCCACCCTCTCCATGCTCCAGAAGGCAGAAGCCTCCAGTCGGCCGCTCCCTTCCCCTCCCCCCCCACCGCCTCCTGGGCCGGCAACTGGAGGCCGGGTCCCTTCCCCCCCACTCACTCCAGGGCCGGCAACAGGATGCAGAGGCCTCCGGCCGTTGCCGCCATTCCCCCACCCCCTCCCACCCTCACCCACTACTGTTTACCTTACCACCATCCAGCCTATGCGTTTGTTACAGACCATATCTTTCTAGATCTCGTTGTATCGGTTTCACAACAGGCTTTTCTGCTAGTCTTGGCCCGGGTGACCGCGGCTCCCGCCAGCGGCCGCCCGACTCCAGACCCACCCCCGCGGCCATTCCAGCCGGGTGACGGAGGCATCAGCCTTCCGTCGCCCGCCTTGCCCTCCATCTCGGCCCGGTCGACCGCGGCTCCC
>NW_015174871.1:434871-445737 GCF_001447785.1 Gekko japonicus | reverse complement strand
ACCCACTCCAGGGCCGGCGACTGGAGGTCATAGGGTCTACCCTCCAAAGCATCCATTTTCTCCAGGGGAACTGATCTCTGTCATCTGGAGATCAATTGTAACAGTGGAAGATCTCCAGTTCCCACCTGGAGATTGGCAACCCTAGGGGAAAGTCAGCTGCACAGCAGGGGGTTGAAGAGAATGGTTTGATGGCTGCTGGGCCAAGATTGGCATCAATAGTTCCCCAGGAGCCCCATCGTAAATTAGCACCAAAGCTTTAAGATCTCTCCAGCTGTCACCTGGAGACTGGCAACAGCTTGTCTGGAGTGTGGGCAGTATGGCACTGTATCTGTTTGAGGTCCCCCTCTTCCTCCTCCTCCTCAGACCCCACCCTCAGCAGGCTTCATCCCTAAAATATCCTGGAAGTTTCCAACCTGGAGTTGGCAACCCGATGTCCTTTCCTGGCAACCATCAGCCAACCTTTATCTGCCTCTCTGTCTTAAGTTTTACAAACCCCCCCAACAGCCTCTGCCTAGGGAAAGGGCAGCTGACATCATTCTCCTCTCCCCTATGAGGTATGTTATGCAATCCCAACTGCCTTGCGGGGGGGGGTGAGTTTGAGGTGTGGAATGGAGTGTTGTCCAATCAGCTTCCATATGCAAATAACCTTGGAACGCTGGGCGGGACTGCACAAAGCAGCCAGTCAACCCAGCCAGTGTTACTGAGTGGCAGTTTTTCCGGCCTAACACTAAAGGGGCCAAATTTAGAATGTTCATATAGAATGTTCTTACTCAATTATATATAAGGAGAGATGAGGCTACTAGTGGGTTGAAAGCTGTTTGGATCATCCTGAACACACGGATGGTCTTCATGTCAGTGCTGCACATTACTGGTGGCTACTGATATAGTATGGAGATCTTGTTGAACTTCTGCTACATGGAATCATTTGTTGTCTTATACAGGCCCTTTAAAATGCTAATGTGTCCTGAGAGAGGAGTTATTGTGTCTCCTTTTTCAGGGGTATTTTTCTTGATTAGATTTGAATTTTACGTAACCCATTTTACTTCTAGTAATTCTAGTACTTCCTGCATTTCATGGCCTTCTGACACAGCTGTTGGCTTATTGGTGTTATACTACATAAAATGACAGTGTAGTGATCACTGTATATGACGAAGCTGTCTCTAGTCTATGAATGCTTATGCTGGAAGACAGTATTGTTAGTCTGTGAAGCGCCACAAGACTCCTGTGTATTTTAGCTGCAGCAGACCAACATGATGTTTTCTGTTTGTCTTTTCAGTCCCCATTTTGAATTGTCTCAGTAACTTCTCCCTCCCCAAACTGGCTCTTTTCTTAGCCATTATCTGTTCCTCGTTTTAGAATCTTCCTCCAAAAAGTCAGGGCTGCTGGGGCGGGGGGGGGGGGGGGGGGGGGGACTGAGGAGACAAAATTCCTGAGGACCAAGTCAGCTGGAGGGCCCAAAGCCAATGTCACAGGATGTATTTACTTTTCTTTTTTAAACATCTAATGCAGTTCTGAACTGCAGCCAGTAGGGATGTAGGGAAGGCAGAGCACAGTAAACAGGAGTTGTTCTGAGTCTGCTGGCTGGGCATTTCTGCAATGTTCACTAGGAGTCTGAGGGGAAAACCTTGCTTCTCAGATCCTTCTGAACCCATCAGCCAAGCCAACACTGAAGCAAGGCAGGACCAGCCAGGACAAGCTACAGTAATTGCCTGGATGCAGCCTCCTAATAAGGTTGTTATCTTCAGCAGTCAATGGTTTCCCTCTTTCTTTAGTTCCACCAAGCGCCATAGTTTTGTCTGCACGGCCAGATCTTGGATCTTGCAAAGGGACAGACCTGTCAGTCTGTGGTAGCAAAATTAAAAAAAAAAAACTTTCATTGTCTTTCCCTTAATTTACCTCTTTCGCACACTTCTCTCCTCCATTTTACTCTCTTCCTTTTAGGGTTGCTAGGTCACCCTGGTCACTGGCAGGGGATAGGGGCTAGACTTGCCATATTCAGGTTGGGAAACTCCTGGAGATTTGGGGATGGAGCCTGGGGAGGACAGAGGGCTCAGTGGGGTACCATATCATACAGTCCACTTGCCAAGGCATCCATTTTCTCCAGGGGAACTAAACTATAGACTGAAGATGAGCTGTAATTCTGGGGAATCCCCAGGTCCCACCTGGAGGCAGGCGTCCCTACTGGCTCTGTAAGCTCTTGGAGGATTGGCTACATTAGGGGTGTGTTGCCTAATATGCAAAGGAGTTCCTGCTACAGATGTAATAGTATAGCAGCGTACCTTAACTAATATTATGAACAGAAGGTGGGAGTTAGTGTTTTCCCGTAATGTATCAAGTAGTAAAAGGATTGTGGCGTGCTTGCTATTTGAGGGACACTGTTTTTCCTTTAAACCACTCTCTGTGTATATAAACTTGGTAATTTTCTGCTGCCACCAGGAATTAAAAATTCCAATTCTCTCTCTTTTGGTAGTATGACCTAGGGTCTGGGCACTTCAGAGGACTATGTGGCCCTGAGGAAGGACTGTACTGAATTCTGGGATATGTTTAAATAAAAATTGATTTATTGAATAAAGAAAAGAACAAAATAGGTTTTTGGTTATCTTTAACTGTTTTTGGGGAAAGGAACTTGTAAATATAACTGGCAAGGTGTTACACACAGTCTCTCAGACACCAAAATTCCATGCTAACAGGCTTCTTTCTCTCATATATGTAGCCACACTGGTTAAGCTCTTTGTCTTAGGCACACAAGATAAAACATTTCTCTAACCACACAGTTTAGACACTACTTGTTTCTTTTCCATATAGACTCTCTCACAAAACCTTTGGAGTCACACAGACTCTCTTCATAGATCTTCCACACTTCACTTTCCCAAGACACATACACAGAACTCTGTCATAAAACACACACACACAGATTCCTCTCAGAACATCTCTCCTCCCACACTCTCAGTCATCAGCCAATCACAGCACACTCATCTCCCCCATCACCCTCCTTGCATTACTGCAGTCTAATTAACATTTAAAGGAACACCCCCCCAAACATGGAATAATTACAAGGATGCTTCCCCATCTCTGCTCTTTAAATGCATGTTAATCTGTTTTAGTGGTAGTAAATTAGAAAGAGAAGTTAAAACTTAGCTTAGTTTCCACTGCAAAGAGCATGGGTGGTGGCGGCTCTGGAGATAACCTGGGCCCAGAACATTCCGATTCCTTTCATTTTTGGTCCTGGAACTCCTGAAGCTGGTGGCCAAGTCTGAGATTCCTAGTTTTATTGTCTGATCGGTTATGCCTGCCACAAATGGACAGACAGGTGGGCATGTGGATCCTTTTATTATTATAGATGCAGGGTAACAGCCAGCCAAGTGATTTGTTTTGTTATATGATTTAATGCTGTTTGTCTTTGTTCATTCACACACATGCTACCTGAAAAACTCACTAGTCTTCGTGTTAGTGAGCACCATTCAAATAGAGAAGAACCATGAGTTTACAGCTTCCAGTGGGTTTTGTAGGCTGCACCTGCTTCCGGTGCTCCAAACATTCCTTTTCAAATGTTATGCTGGAAATGTGGAAAGCTGCTGCAGTGTCTAGAAAGGGATGACATGTTGCACTTAACATCCCATGCTGATGCTCCATGCCAACTGGTGTCATAGTTGTGCAGCAGTGGTGATGCACAACTTCATTTGGAGATTGTCTACACTTGCCTAGGAAAGACAGATTTGACAATGGGTGGAAATTAATCAGAACCTGGGGCTTAAAAGTGTTTTTTTCACCAATAGAGAACAGATGAGGGCCTCCTTTATAGCTAATGGAAAAGGCCCTTCCTGTAAGGAGGCATTTATTATCTGTTCCAGCTACTGACTCAACACTTCCCTAGCAGCTTTTAATAGCCATGAAGGGCAAGGGTCAAGAATACCAGAAGTGGCATGCACCTCTCCAAGGATTCTGTCTACATTCTCAGGTGAAATAAGCAGAAAGATTTCTGTAGAAGTGGGGCCAGCAGAAACTAAAGACACGGCAACATTTAATCTGGAGTTTAAGTTGGTGCGGGTACAAGCCTTTTTTTTTTTTTAAGTGTCTGGTAAATTGTCACAGCATGGCAAAAAAAAAAAAAAAGTCCTTTGGGGATCAGAATGTAGAAGTTCCCCAGTAGCTGGGCAGCTCTGAGTAGATGCCATGCTGGTGAGAATTAAGATTTCTTTATAACCATCACTGCTGCATGGTAGACTGGAAAATGAACTCTAACCAGTATTCAGTATTTGGATGAATCTTTCTCCACTATATGTGGAGCTGCGGTGGCTCAGTTGGTTAAGACGCTGAACTGCAGGCTGTGGAAGGTCAGTAGTTCAGCAGTTCGAGACCTGGGTGCCGCATGATGGAGTGAGCTCCCGTCTCTAGTTCCAGCTCCTGCCAACCTAGCAGTTCGAAAGCAAGAAATTGCAAGTAGATAAATAGGTACCACTTCGGTGGGAAGGTAACAGCGTTCCGTGCACCTTGGTGTTTAGTCATGTCGGCCACATAACCACGGAAACGTCTTCGGACAGCGCTGGCTCTTTGGCTTTGAAACGATGAGCACTGCAACCCTAGAGTCAGACTCGACTGGCTTTCGAGCAAGGGAACCTTTACCTTTTTTCTCCACTATTTTTCCAGCCATCATCCATATTGTATTATTGCGCCATCATCCATATCAGTCTTGGAGGCTGAGGAGGATGCTCACCTTCTCCATAGAGGGAGAAGGCACTTTGGAGCAATTTTGTCAACATTCCAGGTCATTTTCAAAAACCACAATTCATTCAGAGCCTCAGCAGGGCTGCCAGCCTATGCTAGGTAGAAAATCCCCCAGAGCATTCATGAAACCATGTGGATCCATCATTCCTCAGTGGCAAACAATGTCTACAGAGGTTCTGGGTCCTTGAAAAAATTAATCTATTCAAATTGATCTATCCATAACAACCAAGTTCTTAAGCACTCCAGTGTTACTTGTGATGGTCCCGTGATTGTCATAGTGACTGTGAAATCCTAAGGTGCACAGGATTCCACATTGGATGCTGACTTCGAGGCTTACGATGCAAACACAATAAAATACATAATAACCACAAATTAAAATTAGTCGTTTAAAACTGCCAGTAGGCAGGAGGGGGAAAAAAGCTAACCAAATGCCATTGTGAATAGAACTGTTTTCAGCTGCCTCTTAAAGGTTGAGCATGAGTGGGCCAGGCACACCTCCCTGTGGAGGCTATTGCATAATCATGGGGCTGTCACTGAAAAGGCTCTCTCTTGTGTACCCTCGATGTGTGCTTCCTTTGATCAAGAGGGCCTCTTCCTGTGATTTTAGTTGCCGACAGGAATGTATGGGAGAAGATGGTCCTTTGTGCTTGAGGGAAAAGAGAGCCCCTCCCCTTTTCCTGAAACTTTCCAGCGATTTTTCCCCCTGGGTTTGCAGACTATGTATTTGCAAATGAGTTTTCATCTGCAAAATAACATAAAATTGTCTTTTTGTGCATGCCTTCTATATTGTTTGGGGATGGAGTTAATCCTTTATGCCCATACAGTCCCAGGCACAGTAGGGTTTAGTTTTCAATTGGCCCCTTGCTGTTATTGCAATAAGAATAATATATATTAATAATGTAATTTATTTAGATTTACCTCTTTTAAAAGCACATGCAGTAGCTCTGAGCAGTCTGACTACAATGCGCCATAGAATAACAATGGGGATATCCCAGCAGGGGAAGATACTAATAATATACACAGAAATTAATTCTCCTTGCTTCAAGCATTAAATAATTGGAGGTAATTGTCCGACTCACCCTGCTAGTACATTTAAAGAAATAATAATAATAATGTTTGTCTTCCTCCAAATCGTTCAGGTATTCACAGGTATAACAATATAAGAATCTTTGTGTTACTTGCTCTGGTGAATTGTCACATGCCTTTCAGTGCCTGTCAGTGTTGTAGGCATAAACCAAAGCCTACACAGGATATTTAGAAAAGTATAGGCTTGATTTCTGTTGCACACCTCAGCTATAATGTTGCGTTCTTTAGGTGCACATTATCTTCAGCTCTTATCTTATTATCCTCTATTGTACTGGAACCCGTGCATGTGTGTAATTCGCCTCTTCCTGTAGTTATCTGAGGAGGTAGGTGTAAAGCTCTAGAGATCTCGAGCTGAGGTCTCCAGGATTCAAGTTCCTTGCTTTCTGTGCCATTAAAATGTATTAAAAAATGAAAAGGGCCTTTAAAAGATTAACTTTTCAAGACTTTTTTGGTTTTGTTTAGCATACCCCCAGTAATTATTATTGGCCTTCTTCTTCTTTTTTAAAAAAATATTTGTATTCGTTTTTAAACAATCATTTACAACAATAAACATCACAAGCTTTGAACAAGCAATAACAAGCAACAACAAGAGGATCAAGTTGGATTATGAACTAATCATTTAACAGTAGAAACCATTCTGACACTCTCGAACTTTCATCAACCAATAAATAAGGGTAAGGAGTGCTGGTTACTGCACTGCCTTTGTCAATTAGGAGAACATGAGGACTAGATTAGAGCTAGATCTCAGATATAGAAGAATTCCGTGTGTGTTTCATTGGCTGTGGTGTTGTATGTTTTTGGTTTTTTAAAATTGAATTATTGTATCATTTTAATTGGTTTTTTGGTATTTTTTTGCATTTGTGTGTATATGTATCCGTGTGTTATGCACCAATCCACATTTTCCTTCAGCAGCTCCGGGGGAATACCATCCAAACTGGGGGCTTTATTCCTTTCAAGACAATTAATGTGAGATCTGACCTTTTCTGGAAACAGGAGGCCAACCCAGAAAAGTATCTGGAACCAAAGAATTAGAAGTTTCATGATAATCATTATAAAGATGCTGGAGATAAGCAACTCATGAATCTGAGGGGATGAGAACATTCAAGGGCGCAGTATCATTAGCTAGTTTACCAGAAATAATTTGCCAAAAAATAGATGTATTTTTGTCTTTAGTGGCTTGCAGAAGGAGATTCCATTGAGCCTATAGTGACAATAGGCTGAGGAAAGAGCAAGTTTAGCCTGCAAATACTTGGCAGGTTTGGCCCGGCTTAGCTTCCGAGATCTGACAAGATCAGGCTTGCCTGGGCTATCCAGGTCAGGGCAATTTTTACCGTTTTTAATTGCCGAAATGTTCTAATGTTCTTATGTTTGCTGCCTTGGGGACCCTGAATGGGTGGAAAGATGGCATTAAAACATTTTATGAACTGGAGCTCGTATCATCAGATGCATGTTCAGTGGATTCTAGTCCACAAAAAGTTTATGTTGCAATACGTCTGTTTGCCTTTAAGATGGTACAAAACTCCTTATTGGTTTTACTGCCACAGACTTTCTTGTTGATCACTGCTAAATTTGCTTCTTTGCCATTTGGTTTTGTCGCACAGGTTATTTACATTGGTTTTGTTTCTCCCCCCCCCCCCCATTGCACGTTTTGCTCCCTGTAGTGGTCACTTCAATTTTTCAGTAATCCCCCCCGCCCCCGGGGTTTTTTCAGAGTACATTAAAGGTCCTTGTAAAAAACCCTGAGAAATAGCTAGGAAAGACTGAAGCAACCACTAGAGGGAGCAAAACACATGTGGGGGAAAAACCTGACTCAATACAGGCACACAACTGATGAAATAACACGTGCAGAAGAAAACAGTGACAGAAGAGGGAGTGGCTGGTCTGGTGACACACCACTGCCCTCAGAAAACCCCTTTCTCTGGCCTGGTTCCTTAGGGCCATGCTACAAAGTATGCTGGAGTTCAGTGACTGGTCAAACAGATAATTTAGGCTTAAAAACAGCCAAGTGCGGTGGGGGGAGGGGAGATTTTGCTCAGATCCATGCTACAATGGTAGAAGAATTTAACTTTTCCTACCCATACTATTCCTCAATTAGACATGCCCTCCTTCACTGGGCTGCTTTAAATCTGGCTAGGGGAAAGACAAGGTCTACCCTGAGATGAGCTTCTAGGGTAGTTTAGAACATAATAGAAGGATGGTTCCAGTGGTGCATTTCTGCAGACACAGGAACTTCAACCCATGCAGTACAGCTTTAGTAGCGCTTCCCTCCCATGGCAGCCCAAAATGGCCCCCAAGAGCCTGTTTGTATGGCCACAAAAACTTGGATCCAACTCAGAATCTGTTATTACAGTGTAATTAATCTCAGGAATCCTTTACATCACTGTGTTGGCCCAATGGGTTGCTTAATTAGTTGTTTGCTTCACATGATTGTCTATGCCAGTGCAGTGTGCCAGTGATTGACCTCAGTGGTTGGTTACCCTAATGACCGTCTACTCCAGTTAAAGGGAAGCTTCTTTGTATTGGGGAGTCAGCTTGTCCTTACCCTGGAGGCCGTTGTCCTTACCCTGAAAGAGCAGATTTGTTGCTTTGGGGTGCTTTTGGGTTCTGTTCCAGGGTTGGAAGTCCAGGTTTCCTCTGAGGCATGTGGTCCCTTTTATCAGCTTAATTTGATATGCCCTTCCTCCAAAAGTACGATCTGGCCACAGTGATTATATGCACTGATTATATGCACTGATTATATCCAAGTTACATCACTGTACTGCACTTTACATGGGACTGATTTTTTTAAAAAAGATCTGGACACTTCAGTTGGTCCAAAATGCAGCAGCCAGGCTACTGTCAAGGGTAGCATACAGGGATGCTATCATGCTGCTGGTGGAAGATCTGCACTGGCTGCCCATCAGAGTGCCAGCTTGTACCTTTAAGGCTCCACAGGGCTTGGGACCAGGGTTCTTGAAGGATTGCCTCTTCCTGTACTGCCCTCCTCATGCTGTTTGTTACGTTGTGCATTGGAATTGGCAAGATTATTAATTTTCATCTCGTACTACAAAAGATAGCATTGTGTTAAGATTTACTTAAATTGTAAGTCTGTCCTCGTTTGGAATGGGGAACTGGATAAAGAAGTTATTGAATTAACCTTCCTGCCTTAAAATCTTCATTCATGTCTGGCACGAAATTTATTCTTGTGTTTGCATGTTGCACTAAGTTAGCTGAATAGTTGGGTTTTTGTTTGATGCCTTTCGGATGGGAGTTTGTTTCTTTACTGCAAGGACTAAGAATCTTTTAACTCCATTCAAGAGAGGGATAGTTACCACAAATATGCAACTCTGAACTCCTGAGAGGGAGACAGAAGCATAGTAAATAATAATGTGACTGTCTTTTCCTGCTTGCTGTGGCTTAAAGCAGCTGGGGAACATTTGTGATCAGATAATAGCATGGGAGAATTTAACTCTCTGTCACTGCCATGGCCCCAATCTGCAGCGTTGCTTTAAAGGGGGAAAAGACAGGTCTGAAATTCCAGTTGCAACACTCAGCGTGAATCATGTCTCTGTGGTCAAGACCAACCAATGAGACATCTCTGCTTCTCAGCTCACTGACTGTTTGCCAGTCCCACAGCTTGCCAGGTCACCTGTCTCCCAAGCCCATGAGTCGTTACAACTCCTCCACCAAACCACCAGAGCCAGCGGTATCTTCTTTCCTTCATGAAGATACTTCATGCAGATACTGGATTTGAGTCTAGCTGTTCTTTCCTTCAGAAGTTCATGTCACTGTAAATCAGGCTCTCAGTTGCCACAACATTCAATAACTTCAGCATATGCTGACCAACAATAGCAAGGCTCTGTCAAGTGTCTACAAGGGATAAAGATTATATTCTACTGGGTGGGATTGCAAGAGTTATAGGCATGTTTTATGACAAAGGGCATTTTCTAAATCAGTGATGCTCACTGAGTGGCTTGGGAGTAGGGGTGCCAGCCTCCAGGTGGGACCTGGGAACCTCTGGAATTACAGTTCATCTCCAGACTATAGAGATCAGTTCCCCTGGAGTAAAGGGATGTTTAGGAGGGTGGACTCTATGGTATTGTACCCCACTGAGGTCACTGTCCTCCCTAACCCCCATCCCCAAATCTCCAGAAGTCTCCCAACCTGGATCTTGCCACCCTAACCCCCATCCCCTGCTGGTGGCTAGAGGGGACCTTGAGAGCCACATGGGGCTCTTTGACCACAGTGGTTCTTCTGAACACTGTCCCCTAAGGTGGAACCTGCCCCACGTTTCAGGAAAGTGGGAAAGTCCCTAGCATGGTTGGACTTGTGGTTGGCAGAAGGTTCCCACCTTGAAACAACTGCTGCCAAAAGACTGGGAAAGCTGCAGGTCTCCCTGAGGTATAGGCCTCATGCCAGGGATGGATGTAAATATGACTGTTTTGGTTGATGGTAATTACGAATGTAGCTCTCCATGGTCTCCCACTCTTCTAGAGCAAAAGTGGACCAATGCTTTCCTTGAATCTTTCTTGTCCGCTTTTGCTCTGCTGTAGCATGGAGCATTATTTCCATAATAATTCATAATAGTTTATATTTCCATAATAATGTATATATTTGAGAGGAGACTGCTTCTTCCGAAATGCATTTCTTTCCCCAAATACATCTCAGGTTTTTGATTTACATACCAGACGTTACTGGTGTTAGTATTGTTAGTGGTATTAATTGCCCTCAAGAGGCTCTTGGTTTGTTTATTTTTATTTTCAATGGTCCCTTTTGGTATTTCGTCTTTAGCTGATGAAGGGGTCTTGCAGTCCCATCCCAAGCAGAGTTATACCCTTCTAAGCACATTGATCTCAGCTGATTTAGATGGGTATAACCAGGGGTCATTTCGTAGAAAAAGAGCTGCAGAAGCTCATTAGCATAAGGTATGCTAATGAGCTACTAGGCTATTAGCATAATAACTCATTAGCATATGACACACACCCTGACATCACTGGAAGTGATGTTAGAAGGGGAAGCAAAGGGGGGAGGGAAGGCATCTTCAAAAGCCTCCCCTTCCCTTCCCCAGACGGCCTG
>NW_015174871.1:424083-434574 GCF_001447785.1 Gekko japonicus | reverse complement strand
AAAGAGAAAAAGGAGAGAAGGAAAGAAGGGAAAGAAAGAGAAGGAAAGAAGGAAAGAAAGAAAGAGAGAGAAGGAAAGAAGAAGGAAAAGAAGAAGGAAAAGAAAGAAAGGAAGGAAAAGAAAAGAGAAAGAAAAGGAAAGGAGAGAAGGAAAGGAGGGAAAGAAAGAGGACAAAGAGATGGGGAGAGGGAGGAAGGTTCTCCCACCCCTATCAAGCCCCCACCGCCCCCACCCCCATGGATCCCTCACGCGGATCCCTCACTTACCGCGATCAAGGCCTTCCCCAGGCCGCAGCGCTGGAGTGCAGGCCCTGGGAGGCTGGTGATGGGCCTCCTCACGCCTCCCCCGGGCTGCAGCGCTCCAGCGTGGGCCCCGAGAAGCCAGCGATGGGCCTCTTCAGGCCTCCCCCAGGCTGCAGCAGTTCGATGCGGGGAACTGAGGGTGGGGCTTGCCGCTACCGGCATTTGTGCCAGCTCCTGGGCTGCCAGAGCGGTGCTCTGGCGTGCTCCAGCCCCAAATGATCCCTGAGTGTAACTCTGCTAAGGATGGCATTGTTAAATATGTTAATGCCACTTTTTTGCTATACTTCTCTGTACCTATTTAGGAAGGTTGCAAAGTTGATAGTCACAGTGTTCCAGCTATGTTGTTTTATTTTTACAAAGTATTTGTAAATTAAAATGCCAGTAAATGGAGAATGTCAGCTATAGTTAGATTGATAAAAAATGCCATGCAAGTTAGCAATATGTTGGGGCATTGAATCAATACCAAATCACTTGTTACTGCTAATGGCCGGATATGGCTGCCTGTTAGTGTTGTTGATATTCATTGAAATCTGTGTTTAGTTTTGTCCGGCAGTCACAGCTATTGCTCCAGTTCTGCAGATTGTTTCATCTGCAGGATTAACGATCGTAATATTTTGCCAGGTGACAGAAGTGAGCCGAAACACATATTTTGGCATCTGTATGATATCCCCCCACCTTGCATGCAAGCTGAACATACGCATTTCCTATTTTGTGATGAATGTTAAATCTAGATTTGAATTGTAGCAGATGATGGTAGCTATTTGTCAGAAACATTTCAGAATATTCCTCCCTGTAAAATAGGTCCTTGCCCTTTTGGGCTTTCCTTCCTGCCAGATATAACCCAATTGCTCCATTGAAAATACATTTCTTGATACAAAAAACACTTGGATTTTTAAAAAAACTAATCTCGTTTTGCTACTCTCAGGCTTTAAGCAAAAGATGCAAGGAAGGAGGGTGGTACATACTTTCAACCCACTTGTGGAATTGCTTTTTGCCTATTGTCTGTGTGAGGTTTAGCTAAAAGACATGACTGGAAAAATGGATTTCTGGGTGATTGTGCTAAGAATTGGATCTTTTCCAGCAATACTGCTTTCTTTCTCTAATGAATATACAATGGCTTTTAAACTGTTGGAACAACTTTGGCTCTTGCTTTCTAAACAGGTCTAAAACACAAACTGCATTACTGCAGAGAAGGTCCAGGAATGGCTGTGGATATAGAGACAGTGGCATGGCGTCTTAATTCCCCCCCACCAGGAGTTGATTTATTTATTGATAGTGAGGACACGTTGCTGTCAGTTTATAGAATTAACAATTGATCAGGTTGTTAGGCTCAGAGTCCTTCATAAGCACAGCATGTTTATTCATTATGATCATTACCTAGCGGGGAAATAGTGGAGATGGCAATTAGCAATGCAAAATGTCAACATGTTGAACTGTCCTTTAATCTTTCAACTTTTTCCTTCTGCTGATCCACACCTGTTGCATGTGATGTATTGACTCGATCCTTGTAGGAATAAACATGATTTAAAAAACACAGACTACAAAATGGTTTGGGTTTTCCCCCCAATTTGCAGGCAGACATACGGCATGATTTGTTTTCCAGCCATTTTTGCCAATGTAACAAGATGTACGGGTGCAAAACCTTCTCCCCAAATTGTATTAAGCCATGTCTTGGTTAGTATAAAAATATGCAGATGTGTGAAATTACAGGCAATGCACGGAGCAGGGTTGCAGTAAATATATTCATGATTGTTTATTTGTCAATAAATGAAACTCGGTCTCAATCAGCAACCGCTTAAAGCTTGGATTTCTTTTCTTTGTAAAAAAAAAAAAAGGAGAGAGAGAGAATCCGAAGAGATTTTTCTCAATGTATTTATCTAATATATTTTTTAAAAAGATAAATACTCATTATGACATAATTGTATTGAACACAAACACATTTTATTTTATAAATATGAAAGTTTAAGGTCACCCTGAAAAGAAAAGGACATTGAGCAGGACTAGGAAAAAAGTCTCTCTCCAGAAGAAACCAGGATTCAAAGTTTATTGTTTTTCAGTTTCTTTTTACAAAGCTTGAGGATCCCCAAGTGTACAAACCAGAGTGCATTTTGATGTGCAAATATTGTAGAATACTGTAGGGTACAGGACACAAACATATTAACTTTCAAGCAGCACTATAGATTAGCTTACAAATGCTTGCTGATGCCTCAGCATACTAAGGCTAATCATTTTTCTAAAAATTCTGCTTCAGATACACAGTATACTGCATTTAATTTTGGAGAAGGGTTTACATTACTCAGACATTGGCTTTTTGAAGTCAAGGGAAAACATCACGTTTTAGTCATACAATCCAATAAGGAAACAAAAATACATCATTCAGTCTTCCAGTGGCAAAGCAACCCCAAGAAAATCCTTTAAAAACTTTTATTAATGTTTTCTCTAATAAATATGATCCCAATCCTGTGCACATTTACTCAGATATGTCCCCCTGTGGTTGACAGAGCTTACTCGCTGGTAAGTATGCTTTTGCACAGGATTGCATCCTTAATGACGTGTTCCCTTTATGAAAGCCCTTATTTTAACTACCATTTCCTGACTTGCTCCAGCCATAGGAAATCAAAATTATATTGATTTCCCTTAAGAAATGTCTAATGATGACATTACACTCTAGTATGTAGATGAAGAAGAGCGACTTGTTTTTTTTTTTTAAAGCCAAAAGCAACGGTTTGTCTAGCTGCTTAATGTTGTGTGTGTGAGTTTGGAGAGATGAAAACCCCATAAAATTTTCCACACCACAGGACTCCCGGGATTGGCTTATATTTTGAGACAGGGTTTTAGATATCCCCTGGTAGGCCAGCTTCTGCTTGGTCTCTGGGGTTCTGTTGCTCAGGAAGTCTCTTTAAATCAAGGGAAAGGTTTTAGCTGTCTAACTAATACACAGCAGCAGCAACACTGGATATTTTGAAAGTCAAATGCCACACAGCCATTTGTGAACTGGACAATTTCATTAATTTTTTAAATTAACAAGAAGCCACTGTAGTAAATGCAAGCCCAGTTTTTGACAGAAAACAAAACAAAACAAAATTAGTGTTGCATTGGTCAATGGGTACCCTTTTGGCTGTAATGATTGCTGGAAGTCTAAAAAGGCTACATTCAGTTATCCTGCAAATGGCTTTTTCTGCCAGAGGGTGTGCTTCCCCCTGCCTTTCCTCCTCTGAGAATATATGTAGGGTCTCCGAATCTAATCTTCCTGTTTGCCCCTCCCAGCAAACTTTAACAGCTTTCTTTTGTCTTGTGTGTTTATCTGATCAATCATCCAGTGTCAATCATGAAATCACCTGTCCCTGTGCATTTTGTCCCTAGGGTTTTTTTTTTTTAAAAGAATGTGAATACATTCTTTTTAAGGCCTTTAAAAAGACAGAAGTACAACATATGTGTTGCCAACAATGTTCGCATTCTTAAAAAAAATATCCTGACCTAGGGAAAAAATGCACCAGGACAGGTGATTTCATGATTGACACTGGATGAGCCTATCAAGCGTTGCACACAGTCCGTCTCTAACTTTTGCTAATATAGCTTCTGCTCCAGGCTGGAAGCTATGGGGCACAAGGACTTCTGGCCTCAGAGTGTGATTTTCCCTCCTCCTGTGGCAATAGGCTTGCCAGCCTAACTCCGGAGGCAGTTTGCTCTGCCACGGCTCTGGTGACCAGCCGCCACTGCTGTGGTAAGCAGGACATTTTTTTTAAAAAATCAGCATTGGTATGACATTACTTCTGGGAAAACTGGGAAGTATTAGCTAGGTATCACTGGAAACTCCATGGCAATCCCTAGGGAGGTGTGGTGTCACTTCCAGGTTTTCCCCAGAAGTGGCCGTGCCACCACTGATGGAGCTCCCGTGGGCTCCCACTGGTTGCCAGGCCATGTGGGAACCTGAAATGCTGCTGAAATCCTACTCCTGAGGAAGAGGGGACTTTGGGAGGGTGTTTAGTGCTTCTGCTGGAGTGGGGAGGCAAGACAATCTTGTCCAGTGGGCAGACATTTCGTTGTACCTGCAGAAACATTAGTCTAAATCCAAGTCCATGTTTTCCCTCAGCTCTGCTTGGACAAAAAGATTGTATGTGCGCCAAAAACCTCAGTAAATGCACACCCATAATGGGCTCATTTTACCCATGCTTGTACTTTTTGTAGTACATATTGATGCTTCTGTTCAAAAAGCAGAGCTCCTTGCTCCTAAGTGGTATATACGAGTAAAGAAAATTCAATGATTTGTAAAATTATCGCCCGGAATTTACAAATCAAAATAGGTTGCAGGTATTATTTTTGACTTTTCTCACCAGTTGCCACTGATACCAGAGAACATAAATATTACATGGTTTTCCTGATCCTCAGTGTCCAAGGTTGATTCTAGAAAACATGTCTGGAGGATTAAATGGGGACTTTTAAAAATACATTCTTTTTTTCAAATGGAGGATAGGATCTTAGTATGTGATAGAAATCTGGGAGAGCAAAAGGGACAATTAGAAATAATTTGGGGGAGCATATCCCTAAATGGTTATTCCTTGGATCCATCCAGTAACACAGGGTGTAGTGTTCCATAAACATTTCATGCTTCACATCAACTTGTTCGGTGCAGGGCTCTTTTTGTAGCAGCAACTCCTTTGCATATTAGGCGACACACCCCTGATGTAGCCAGTCCTCCAAGAGCTTACAGTAGTAGTAGAAGAAGAGCTCTGTAAGCTCTTGGAGGATTGGCTACACTAGGGGTGTGTCGCCTAATATGCAAAGGAGTTCCTGCTACAAAAAGAGTACAGACTCTAATCTGGGAGAACTGGGTTTGATTCCCCACTTCTCCACATGCAGCTGCTAGTATGACCTTGGGTCAGTCATAAGTTTTGTCAGAGCTGTTCTCTCAAGGACAGTTCTTGGGAGAGCTCTCTCATCCCCACATACCTCATGAGGTGCTTGGTGTGGGGAGGGGAAGGGAAGGGAAAGGAGATTGTAAACCACTCTGAGACTGCTTTGGGTAGTGAAGGGCGGGGTATAAATCCAATCTCCTCCTCCTCCTCCTCCTCCTCCTTTTCTGTCTGTCTGTCTGTCTTTCTAAGGTCAGGATCTTGAAAACAGGGCATGGTCTGGGATGTTGAAAGGGACAGCTTGTTGCCAAGACTTGCAGCCTTGTAAATATTTGTGACTATATGAGGCTTACAGAAGCCACATGCAATTCATACAAACTCATTATGGGAAAATTCCCATCCACATAAATTTACAAATCCTTCATTATTTAGCTGCAGTAGCACTATGTGCGAAAGTTAGATTTTTTTGAATGGAAGTCAATTGTATCATTTTCACTTATATTTGAAGAAGAAGAAGAAGAGATTGGATTTATACCCCACCCTTCACTACCCAAAGGTGTCTCAGAGTGGCTTACAAACTCCTTTCCCTTCCCTTCCCCACAACAGACACCCTGTGAGGTAGGTAGGGCTGAGAGAGCTCTTGACAGAAACTGCTCTTTTTCAAGAACAGCTCTTATCAGAACTATGGCTTGCCCAAGGTCATCCAGCAGCTGCAAGTGGAGGAGTGGGGAATCAAACCCGGTTCTCCCGGATTAGAGTCTGCACATTTAACCACTACACCAAACTGGCTCTCATGGTATAACTGCCTAATCTAAGGGTCCCCTACCCTGTTTTGGCCCTTCTGGAATTTTGAGAAAGGGTCATGGGCATGACTTCAAAATGGCTGCCATGAGAGGTGGGAAAAGTCACAAAATAGTTGCCATGAAGGGCAATCAAAAAGTGTTGGGAGCTAAGTATCCTGCTGTTATGGGGGGCAGGTATTTCTGAATGGATGCTTCCAGAAGACACAAACGTGATGCTCCATGACTTCTTCTGAAGTACCTCCTTTTCCATTGAGTAAAACCAAGATTGGCTCTTTGCTTCAGGGAAGAAGCTAGTGGGTGCTAATAAATACATTAATGGGCACCAACATGGGGATCGAAGGCCTAAACTAAATACGTATACTCACAACTAAGTTACTGAGTTCATCCCCAGGTTATTATTTCATGCCATTGCAATAAGGGACTGTAAAAGCACAGGTGTTGGGTACCAAGCGAGACAGCACACACATGTCCGGGTGGACAAGCTGAGCTTCGCATCCGACAATAATAGAAGCAGAGGATCCTAGAACTCGCCAATCGGCCAGTCTGGATCCTAAAGGGAACCAATGCAGGAAAGTAGTATTGTATATAGCCTATCACGGGAATGGGTGTGTGTGTTGGGTGTGGTTTGGATGGGAATATAAGCGGACCTTCAGGTCCCGCAAGTATCTCACGTTCTCCATTTAACTAATAAAGTATGAGCTGAAATCACTACTCCATGCATCAGTCTCAGTACTTTATAGCATGGCTTCCATACGAACTAGTCTGTTCTTCACTCAGTTTTAATGGAGAATCCGGGTATCATTGTTGGCAACACGTATGTTGTACATTTTAAAGGCCTTCTCTGTAGTGATTTCTAAAACAGAAAATGCATCTGTAACTCCTAGTTGCCCTGTGTCAAAACACTATTGAGGCTTCAAAGATACTGTCCCTCTCCTGCTACATGTATGGTAATTCTTGTTCTTCCAGCAGGCCACCCATGGCTTTCATGAATCTCTTGTTAATGATTCTTGTTGGGAGAGTGGAGGGGAAGGAAGATTAAATACTGCTTTTCACTTTGTAACCAAAGCTGTTCATTTTTGTGATGATTAGGGCACCATTACAAAATTACATTTTAAAAAGTAAACCAATTGAGCTGACTTCAAAGTGAAAAACAGTTCTTAAGCCTCCACCCAGTTCCGCAAGAATAAGAACTGATAATTAACCAGTAATTCAGGAGTAATTAATTAGGCTGTAGACAAATGGCAAATCACAAGGTGAAGCAGATGCTTTGCTGAACAGAACCTTTTCCTGAATAAACATACAATAGGGTCTTATCTCTGGGGTCCAGCAGTGCTCGATTTTTATGAATTTTATTTTATTTTCTTTATTTACTTACTTTATTTATATCCTGACTTTCTCTGCCGATGGGGACCCAAAGCAGTTTACATCACTGTCCTCTCTTCTGTTTTATCCTCACAACAATCCTGTGAGGCAGGTTAGGCTTGAGAGTGTGCGACCTGTCCAAGGTCATCCAGCACGATTGGGGATTCAGACCCGGATTTCCCAGATTCTAGTCCGACACTTTAACCACAACACCATGCTGGCAATGTATATGTAGAATATAGCACTGTATTAACTGTCATGTAGAACCCAAGTTGTATCTGTGACGGGGATTTGTAAAAGAGGAATGACCGAGTAGCCCTGAAGTGTCTTAGTGTGGAAAGAGGTACCCACCATAGACTCTGTTGAGCTGGGCAAAGCAGTATGGCAACTTGACAATGGCAGTAGTGGGGCTCATACTCATGATACCTATGTCCCTTTGCAGTTTATGCTCCTCACAGTCAATGCTAAACTGTGGAGTCTTGTGAGCAAAAATTTCTTCTTTGTGAGCTCCTGGCATTAAACTAGTGAGCGAACGATTTGGCCGCTGCATAAATTAGTTTGCTCTGGAGCCGTCCTTCCTGGGCTAAGACAAAAATGTCTGAGCCAGAGGCTAAAAAACTGTGATCTGGCTCACACTGGCTCACACTAACTCAGCTTAGAGGGAGCACTGCCCACAGTAGAACCTGACACAAGCACAGTGATCGGCATCTGCACACACAGGTGCCTACAGGAGTAGAAAAGGAGCTTTTGCCAGTAGCTGTGCTTCTGCTGGAATCTGGAGTCTGCCAGGCTCTGCCCCCTCCCATGCCTCTCCCTGGCTATATCCCCAACTTCCTCCAGGTACCAGAATTTTTGAACAAGTTGGCATTTCCAGGCTGGTATCTATTAAGTAGTTGGAGAAAGAATGCCTTTGGGTTTTAGTTCAAGCACTGATTTCCTGTTCTTTTTTTCCTTTTTTTTGCTGGTGCATCTCTCAGCTCTAATTTTGATTAAACATATATTTGGTGTCAGTGAAAAGAGTAATAAACACCTGCTACTTTAATATGGATTTAGCTCCTGCTGCAGCAACAGAACGGGAGCCGGTGTTCTTAGTTCAGAGAAACGGGAAACTGCCAGAATCAAAGATGTAAATAGGAACTGGTGGAAATTAATTGCAAACCTGTCAAGTCTAGTTTGTCTGTCTTTCTTTTTTTTTATTTCGGCGGTAGTTCTGTTTCAGCAGACAATTTCTACAGGAGGGAAGAACCCCCTCATCTCTCCTCTCTTCTTAAATCAGATAGTTTGTGGGAAATTATAGCTGTGTCACATGGAAGGAAAATATAAATTATCATAAGATAGTCCTGCATTGACTTAAAAAACACACCCATGTATAACACTGCTTTGCTCAAACACCCAAAAATTATGAGTCAGACTCTTACCACCTATTGTCAGGTTGGCTGATGGATGCTCATTTTATGAACTAGGGAGCTTTAAGACAGCACAGAAATATGCTTTCTTAACTCTGCAGTTGGACCCAGGTTTCTGCAAATGGAGTAAGCTTGCAGAAGGGTTTTTGACTGCCCCCCTCCAGCATCAACTTGTGCCTCCCCCAAACCCACTGCTAAGAACTGGTGAAAATAGGTATGCCACAAGGGACAGGGGGAGGGTTGTGAAGCAAGGGAAGACACATATGAAACAGCCTGATACTGAATCAGACCCTTGGTCCATCAAAATCCGTATGGCCCACTCAGGCTGTGGTCATACATAACAGTTGAAGCGGAGGGGAAGCAAGGCTATTCCCTCCAGAGGAACTTGACATGCAGTTGCGAGATCACACATCCCTTTGAAGCTGCAGGCTCAGCCCATCACTGTGTGATTAGATGCAACCGTGGGTGAATCTCCCCCCCCCATTTGTTTCCCATGTGCTTAAACAAGGAATTGCGGAATCACTCCCTCACACTGAAGGCTCCCTATGGAGTTCGCGATGATGCGCATACTGTGAAGGGGAAAAAAACCACAACGGCATGGAGACCATCCCGACGGCATGAGAGCGTGCTTGAGTGATCAGACAGGGGAAATCTGTCCATGGCCCATTGTTAACACCAGACTTTCCCCGGTATCTTTTCACTCCGCTTCCATGGCGGAGCAGCATGGGTTGCCAATGACTGTGGGACGCTTCCCAGATGTTGCTGTCTGATCGCTCCCTTTAGATCCGTCAGGCATTCCCACCTATGTCAGATCTAAAGGTGTGTGTGATTGCAGCCTCAGACCTTATGTAGAGGTCTTTCACATCAGCTACTACTACCTATTTTAATTGGAGATGCCAGGGGCTGTACCTGGAACCTTCTGCGTGTCAAGCAGATGCTCTATCACTGAGCCATGGCCCCTCCCCTTAGGCATTGGCTGAACCCAACTGTAAGTGAGCTTGTGTTCCATATAGGCCAACCTAAGGATTTTTGACACTTTAGGTGAATAGCTTCACCCTACTGCACAGTGGGGAAGCCTTCCCCACTCAGGTCAGTCAGGCCTGTGGCAAGCCACTGTGCCTCTGGTACCCTAGACAGGTCCTGGAGCCTGCTGTTGCACCATGGACTGTGGTGCCACCCCACCCACTGATTCCAGTCTAGTGATGAGAGAAATCCCTGGCCATTGCCCCAATGCATCCATACAGCTTGCAGAAAGGCACTGGAGCCTGTATAGCAGTGAGAACAGTGGCTGTAGGTGCCTCTGATTTTTATCCTTGAATGGGTCTCGTGCATGCTTTATATAACAGGAAGATTCTGCAGGTGTGAATGGACTGGACTGGGATCCACAGTGTTTTTGGATAGTACAGGAAACAAAAGGCTTGGCCCTTTATCTGTGTCTTCTAAAATACAGTATTTGCTCAAATATTTCCCAGGTAGGCCATCAAAAATAGAGAGGGAGTTTGTCTTACATTTGCATACAAATTACAGTTTTGTCCAATAATGTTTTTTATGTATTTAACATTTTTAAGGGGATCATTTTACATTTCAGGGTCATCTCCTTTTAGATACATATGGTATGGGCCCAGTGTAATCTCTGACTAGAAGTGACTGACTTATGAGCTGGGCAAGTAGAACATTGTTTGATGTTGTGATGTGTATACTGTGCGGGAAAGGCCTCTCTTCTCTCTCTCTCTCTCTCTCTCTCTCTCTCTCTCTCTCTCTCTCT
>NW_015174871.1:408325-424071 GCF_001447785.1 Gekko japonicus | reverse complement strand
GTGTGTGTGTGTGTGTGTGTGTGTTGCAGTCTTCCATTATATGCCTCCACATAAATTCTTATTGCAGGAATCTGAGATCTCTCCCAATAAGATTTCATAGTCAATATTTATGTGTATCTGCTATATATGAGGAAGGAGAAGTTCCTTTGATGGTTACAGAAGCCCACCACATACTGTTCCGCCACTCTCTGGCCACCCCCCCAAGCTTTTCTTAAGGACAGAACACCTTTTTTCCTACTGTTCTCTGCTTATGAATGAAAATTATTGGATTGTAGATTGTAAATACCTCTGGAACAGTCAGTGGTGCTACTGTTGAGTCCATTCCATGGTTTCCTTCCTTGTGGCAGGAAGTATATCCCTCATAGATGGTCCTCAACATGTTCCAGTAAGGGTTGATAATTTCCTGTGGAGAGGGGAACAGAGCCTGGTTTCAGAACATAGTAATCCATGATAGCACAAAGGTCTTCCTTTTTGTATACCTGAAATAACTTTTATACCTGAAGTAACTATGGCAACTTGATTAGGGACTGTTTCTCCTTGCTGCCACTTAGTCACTTAGAATCCATAGGACTGAACTATAAGGTCCCAGTGACCAAACGACATGGTTTGCTCTGAGGTAATCTGGAAGGCAGGTCACTAAATGGTGGAAACTCTATGAGCTCCTGCACTTTGAAAGAGGAGGAAGGTAACTCTGCCCCTTTCTCCTGAGGCAGAGAGTCTCTGCCCCCATTCATAGATACCTGAGAGGGCTTTGTTTTCATGTTAGCAGGATGGGTGTGAGAAGCCTCACCTTCTGTCCTTACAGATATAGACTACCCTTTACAGATCCTCAGGGTTCCTCAAACCTCAGTTTGTGGAATGCTGGACTAAAGGATTTGGGAAAAGAGAAGAATATTATTAATGTTCCTTTAATAGATGTAGATAATTCCTGAATGGGCAATTCACCTTCAGGATGGGCCCTCAGACCAGTATGCTGCAGGATGTTTATTTGTGTGTGTGTGTAACAGCAACTACTGGTCTAGGGTTGCCAAGTCCATCTTCCACCCCCAGCGGGGGACTTTGGGGGCATGGGGGCGTTCCTGGAAGGGGTGGGGCATCCCCAACGTGATAATGTCACGTTGGGGACGTCTGCCCCCCCCCCCCCCCGGCCGTGCGCCGGATCTCCAGAAACAGCAGTTCCCTGCACTTAAAGTAGCCGGCAGCCGGCGTTTCCCCTTTAAGAGAAGCTGCGTTTCCCTTTTAAGAACGAAGCTGGCTTTTCCCTGCAAGCTTGCGGAGTTTGCGCTTGGGATGAAACACGGGTTGCACACCCTTAAAGGGAGAGAGATGGGTGGCTGTGGGTGTTGGGGGTGGGGCTTTCCCTGCCGGCCATCTGGCCGGCAGCGGGTAGAACCCCCCCCAAAATGGGGGCCCCCTGGCAAACTGGTCTCAAATCTAGCTGTTCTGTCGCAGACCAACATGGCAACCCTACCCACAGATAGTCAAGAATTTCTAGCTGGAGTTGACCATAAACTCAGATGCACTTTTGGGAGAAGGATGCACAAACCGCTCTGCTCTGAAGGGCTATACTGTTTTCTTCCACTTGTGAACTGCTTGGACATTTTCAAGTACTGTAAATGTTAGAAACAAACAGTGCTTTCTAAGGCAAAGGAAACAAAAACATTTGCTATAGCTTTTGGAGCTTCCCATTGTTTGGAAGCTGGAAGCACATAAAATATAGGAATACAGATTGTTACACATGTGTTGTTAATATGTAAGGCTGCCTTTGAAATGCTGTCGGAAATGGACTTCTGGTGGACATGGCTACCTGCTAGGAGCACTAAAGCAGTGCTCCAGGATCTTGCATCACTGGCGGTGTCTAGACTCAAGCACCAGTAAAAGAAGGAGTGCTAACCTTTTCACCCTTCCAAGAGGAGGCCTTTTTGACAGGTGAACCTTTCCGGACCTGAATTATTCAGTTCCAGGCTTGTTCTGAAGACATCAAGACGGTGAGGCAAAGATAGACTTTTATGCCTTTAAGGCTGCACCCCCCCCCCTTTGGTTTCTCTTTTTTAAGCACATCTTTACTCTTTGCTGTTATAATGACATTGGAAAAGCTGTCAGAAACATCATTTACTCCAAAATTCAGCTGTCTGGGACTTACTGATGGGATTGTGTTACACCGACCTTAATTCAACTGCTCCAGCTACCTGTTTGTCCTGGGTACACAATTCAAAGTGTTCAAAGATGTGTTGGAATCTCACTTAAAAAACCCAAAAACATCTGGGCTGGCATGTTTTACACAAGGATGATTTTTCTGATGCAGTCCTGTGTTAAATTGCCCTTTCAATGGGGATTCTAGACAGCAGAGGGTAATTCTGTTGTAGTTTCCCTTTCACACCTAATACACACTGAAGCCCCCCCCCCCCATGCCTGCTGTGTTCTCATGTGAACCTCAGGATTCTTCACCCACACTCATTTATTTATTTATTTTATTTTGAGGAACATGGGTAGTGCTGCATAGAAATGTATTTATTTATTTAATTCATTTTACCCCTTCTTTCTCCCTGATGGGGAACCCAAAGAGGCTGACATCATTCTTCTCTCCCCCAATACCTTTGAAAAAATCTCCATGTATTTGCAGACACCTCTGATGAGTCATCCCCCTCTGAAGGCAGCTTTGGGCCCCTTTAAGAACATAAGAACATAAGAGACGCCAATGTTGGATCAGGCCAAAGGCCCATCCAGTCCAACACTCTGTATCACACAGTGGCCAGAAATACCAGTGCCATCAGGAGGTCCACCAGTGGGGCCAGGACATTAGAAGCCCTCCCACTGTTGACCTTCCCAAGCACCAAGAAGACAGAGCATCACGTTCCACAATCTATACCTTGTGGCTAATAGCCACTGATGGACCTCTGCTCCATATGCTTATCTAATTCCCTTTTGAAGCCGTCCATGCTTGTAACCGCCACCACTTCCTGTGGCAGTGAATTCCATGATTTTTGAGCTTACTTAGGAGCCTTTGATGAGGAACTTTATCAAAAGCTTTCTGGAAGTCAAGGTAAACAATATCTATTGGATCCCCCTTGTCCACATGTTTGTTTACCCCCTCAAAGAACATTAACAGGTTAGTGAGACAAGATCTTCCCTTACAAAACCCATGCTGAGTCTGCCTCAATAGGTTTTGTTCATCTATGTGCCTACTAATTATTTCCTACCAATTTACCCGGTATCAACATCAGACTGACTGGCCTGTAATTTCCCGGATCTCCTCTGGAACCCTTTTTAAAGATGGGAGTGACATTAGCTACCTTCTAATCCTCAGGAATGGAGGCAGATTTTAAGGAAAGATTACATATTTTTGTCAGGAGATCCACAAGTTCACATTTGAGTTCTTTCAGAACTCTTGGATGTATGCCATCTGGGCCTGGTGATTTATCAGTTTTTGAGTTGTCTATCAGTTTTAGGACCTCCTCTCTCGTCACCTCAATCTGACTCAGGTCTTCAGACAGCCTTTGTAATCTGTTTTGGTAGCTGGTTGTGAATGGATTTTTTTGTGTCATTTCAGACACAACCGTTTTAGCCACTGGCTGCTAATAGATTTTATTTACCTTTCCATTCAAAGCCGCTTGCATCGAGTTAGCAAACTGTGGTCGAACTGTTCTTGAAGTAAACTGGTTTCTTCCGTTTTCACCTCTCCTTTGCGTGTCTGAATATCTTTAAAATGTCTGCAGCACTTCCAATAGTGCCATTCCTCTCCCTTTTTGCTGTGCAATTTTCCTTGAACTGGTTTTCTTTAATGTTCAGAGTCGAGTGCTATAGCGCTAGACCAATATAGCACTTCAGCACTATGTTGGCACCATTGAGAAGTGCTATATTGGTCTATCGCGATAGTGCTCAACTTAGAACATTAAAAAAAAGTTCGAGGAAAACCACACAGTGAAAAAGGGCAAGGAAAAAAAGTGTGGTGCTATTTGAAATGGCCAGATCGCTTTAGAGATGGGCCGGCTCATTAACAGAATAAAATTTGTTGCATGAAACCTCCGTCCCTGTATTGCTTTACTTGGAACTGAGCCAACAGTAGATAACATCTGGTTTAGAAAGTAATGTGAAAGGGGCCATGGGCGAAAATTCTGTATAGAAATAATGCAATATTTTTACAGCCTTAAAAAAACCCCTCATCCTCTGATACCCTCCCCTCTATCTAAAAGCAGGAGATTATCTTCTATGGTCCCTGCCACACGGCAGGGAAAAAAACCGGCAAAGTGCGGCTTTTAAAAGCTTCACCAAAATAGAGACGCCGCGGCGGGATCCCATGGATCCCCTGAGCTGCGGCGCCGTTGCTCCCTGGCACGATCAGATGCCGGGGAGGAAGCGACAGTCGGGAGGGGGAGGCTGCCAAACTGCGCATGTCTGAGCATGCGCAGTTTGGCCAGGAGCTGGGGATGTGCCGGCGGAAGGACGTGCTGGCGATCCCACGGCCAGCCTTGATGCGCCCTTTCCCGAAGAACCACCTAGGTAGGTGGTTTATTTTTGATGTGGGGTTTTGGGTGGAAGGGCTGGATCGGGAACGGGCGCGCCACGCTTCCCAGATGTTGCTGTGGGATCCGTCCCTCTCCCGGCCCAAAACCTCTTGTGTGACTGGGGCCATAGTTAATTTCTGCTGGGGGCTGGCTCTTTGCCTTTGTCAACAAATTTTATATATGTATTTTATTTTACTTAAAAAAAAAAAAACCCTGCCTTTCTGCCCTCATAAGGCATGGAGTACCTGACTAGCACTTCATGGAAGTTCTTCAATTATACTGTTTCCCCTTCAGATACAAGAAACAGCTTGTGCTGATAGCATTTTGCCTAGGAAATATTTTTAAAAAGGTTTTAAATAAAGCAGATTTTTAAATGTAAGGAATAATATGAATGGTCTGTTCACAAACAGAGGATGACATCCTGTGGAAAGCTGGAAAAAAATCAATCCTTGGTGTGGAAGCAGCCCTGGTTATCAGATTCAAGGACAGCATAATGCTGGAGTAAAATGGATCATCTTCTACATGAGCTGCTGCCTTACTGATGTTGCCAGGAGACCCTATTGAATGTAAGATTTTTAAAAAAAATTAAAATAATTTACCTGAAGCTTTTTTTTGCACTAATGTTGCTGCTTTTAATTTTATTAGCAACACAGCAAGAGGCCTAACAAATCCCTTCTGTAGTTTGCAACACAAAGTACAATTTTAATATGAGCCAGATTTCTTTTAAATAGTCTTGTTACATTCTCCGCTAACAAGCCTTTCCTTGGTTTGCGGCTTGCCGTTTTACAATGCTGGTGAAGGGGTACATGTTATAAACTTCCTGTTTGAATTAGTGACATCTGCTTCTGAGGGCTTTTAGGGGGAGAAAAAAAACACTCGCAGAACTTGAACAGCAAGGAAATTCAGTGGGGAACAGTTAGAACGTGTGAGAGTTTCACTTTTGCGTTCCACTACATCAATCATTAAAGGAGACGGTGGCAGGTTAAACGGGCCTAATTGGCTGATTTACAAGAAGAATCACCTTTTTTAAAAAAGGAGGTTGCAGTTCATTTGCAGCGTGAAATTAAAAACAAAACTCGCCCACACAGTGGAGTCCCGGCTAGGTGGCAAATGAGCTCTAATCTCTGCTCCACTTAATGCTGTCGAGCACCAGTGCCTCGAAAAATAAAATAAAAATTTAAAAAATGGCAAGCTTTGATTAGAAATAACAGGGCTGCTTTTTGGTTGAGAAGGAGAAGAAATCTTTCTAACAAGTTTCTTTTAAACCATGAATTTGGGCCAATGGAGCAAGGATGGTTCCTGAGAATGGGGTGCTCCTGTTTACCCATATAGAATTCCTGAGAATGAATGAAGTGGCTTCTGAAAACACACACACACAAAATTTAAAATCACAATTTAGGATTGCCAGTAAATTAATCAAATGTGGTCTTAAATAACCCTGTCTTCATCTGTCTCCTAAATATGAGAAGTGATAGGGCCAGGCATACCTTCCTGGAGAGGCTGCTCTATAATCGTGGGGCTGCCACTGAAAAGGCCCTCTATTGTATACTTACCAAATGAACTTCTTTGATTGATGGGACAATCAGGAGGACCTCTCCCTGGGATCTTCCAAGGCAGGAAAATAAGGGAGAAGATGGTCCTTCAGATACCCAGGTCTCAAGCCATGAAGGGCTTTAAAGCTCAAAATCAACACCTTGAACTGGGCTCAGGAGCAGATCACTAGGCAATGCAATGGCTGTAGAATCAGGGGTCACATGCTCCTGATAGCTGGTCTTGACCAGTAGTCTAGCCACAGCTTCTAAACACTCTTCAAGGGCAACTCCAAGTAGAATGCATTGCAATAGTCCTGTCTAGAAGTAACTAAAGCATGGATCACGGTGGCTAGATCTAAATGACCCAGGAGCGGACGCAGCTGATGCACCAGCCAAAATTGGATCAAAAGCAAACCAGACCACCACAGCCAGCTGGTTTTCTAAGGTAACTGCTGTGTGGAGTAGCACTCTCAGGCTATGAACCTGGCTTCTCAAGGGGAGTCGAACCCCATCCAACACAGGAGAGATCTAAAGTTTCTGACTTGCCTTTCTTCTGACCCAGAGAACCTCTGTCTTGTAAGGATTAAGTTTCAGCTCGTTCAACCTCATCCAGTTCATTAATGACTCCACGAACTGGTTCAGAAAAGCAACAGTATCCTTGGAATTAAGTGAAAAAGAAGGTAGAGCTGGATATCATCTGCATATTAGTGACACTGCAGCCCAAACCTCCTGATGACCTCTCCCACTTGGGGGGGCTGTATTTCACTTCCAATGCATCATAAATTAAAAACCTTTGAGATCGAAAGACAGTAGCATAATCTTGTGAATGAGATTATTTGTAACTATGTTCCCCAGGTCTCATTGATCTGTAGTGGGACTGTGCAGTGTGTTGGCCAAAGCTGAATGTAGACCACCTGCCATAGTCCATCGGGGGTCCGAGAAAATTTTATTGGAACTGGGGAAAAGGAGGGGAGGGGCTGTGGTTCAGTGGTAGAGCATCAGCTTGGCAAGCAGACCACCCCAGGTTCAGTCCCTGGGTGGCATCTCCACCCAGGCATCTAGAGGATCTAAAAGGATCAGGTAGTAGGAGATGTGAAAGACCTCACCCTGACAATCTGGAGAGCTGCCGCCCGTCTGAGTAGACAGTGCTGACCTTGATGGACCAATGATCTGCTTCAGCATAAGGAAGCTTTATGTGGTGTTTGAGGTGTGTGCATGACTGTGAGAGAGACAGAGAGACTTTGCAACCTAGGAGGCCACAATACATGGCTGTGACACGGATCACAAGTTGTGCAGGGAGGCCCATTGTTGCGAAGTGTTGTGAAGTGTTGGATTGCTCTGCTACTAAGGGACTTCAGCTGGTGTTTCGATTGCTATAGCACAAGTTAGTTTTATTTTATATATGATACACTGCTGTAATTAGGGTTGCCAAGTTGAAAAATGTACTTACCGGGGGACTCCCGGTACGCGGCTGGAGCGCGCGCGTTACCATAGAGTTTTCCCTCGGATGGTCATGGCCCCGCCCCCAGCATGCCCGGCATCATAACGTCACTTCCTGGTGACGCGCACGCCGGGGTGGGGTTCCCCCCAGGGCCCGATCTGCCGGCGGCGGGGAACAGGCCTCTAGGGTGGGGGTTTCCCCGCCCCCGGGGGGACTTGGGAAGCCTAGTTGTAATAGTAACCTTGCTCAGTATAAACACAATGACACATTAGATGTTCAGTGTATGGGTTTGGCTGAGAAGCCATTGGGATGAAATCTGTGGTATTATGACTGAACATTCTATACTGAAATCCTTCATAAGGGTAACAACGCTGTAGTGCTATGGTGTATTTTTTGTTTTGGAATAGCTAGGCCCTTGAAATTGGTGCAGGAAGTGGTGCATCAGCCAGAAGGAGGTAAGCTCTTGCTCACAGCTCACTGCACGCCCATGGACAACCTGACGCAAAATAACTTAAATGCTACTTGATTCTGGGTCAGGCATGGGCCTTGCTACCAGATGATGTAGAAAAGGCCACTAAATTATGGTGGTTTTAAATGTGGGGTAGACGGATTTGATGTTTGATTAATGGTTATTAGTCATGGTTAGCTGGTGACTTGCAAAATGTAGTCAACAGGGGAACAATTTGGAAATACCCACAATCTCCCCCCTCCTCCAAGTTCTATAAACTCTCAAGAGCTTGAGCATGCTAATCTTCCCTCTTACAGTTTTTCCCTTTAACTAACACTCATTTGCTGTCAGTATTCTGTTCCTCCTGGAGTGTATTCAGTCCTTCAGGCTGTTCCCCCCCCCTTTGGCAAATTTGCAATGTCATATCTTTTGCATTTCCAAGGAATCCCCCAAATAGGTGAAGACCTGTAATGCGTCTGTGGATGGTCTAGTTTTCTTGCTTTTATATTGATTTATACATTTATATGCTGCCCTTTTAGAGACCTGGGGGTCTTTAAAGTACTGGGGTGACACAATCCTTGTATTCAGCCCTCACAGTAGCCTGGCTGTGGCATTTTGAAGCTATTGAGTGTTTTTGATTATTTTCAAGGGCAGCACCACATAAAAGCACATTACAGTAATCTATCTTGGATGTGCTGAGATCATCAATATAATCAGATTAGGCTTCTCAAGGACCTGCCAAGCTCAGTTGAAGCCAATAAAAGGTGCTATATGCATGGTGAAGACCTGAGCCTCCAGCTGCAGGTCAGGGCCACAATTCTTCAGCACTGCTAAGCTATAATTGTGTTTCTTCAGGAGTACAGCCTCATCCAGGACAGGCTGATGTCTCAACCTGTGAGGGGTTTTATCATCGACCAACCACACCTCCATCTGGATTGAACTTCAATTTATTTTCCCTCATTTATATCATTATTTTCTCCAGGCATTTGTTCAGGTCTTCCTCAGACCCACCTGACTCAGCCATTATTTGATTGATTAATTAATTATATTTAAAGTACACCTTTCTCACTGAGACTCTGGGTGGATGGCAGAGCGTAAGCCATGGCTCCACGACCTTTTTGAACCTGTGGGCACCTCTTGACTTCTGAAACAGTGCGGTGGGCATAGCAACAAAATGGCTGCCACAACGTACACTGTGAAGATCCTTGTGCTGACCAGCAGCTGCTGCCAAAGCAACATTTTAAAAATCTGTACAGCCAATCAAATCACCACGGCCAGTCAAAAACCCTAGTGGGAAAAGCCCATATGGCCCCACCCACTTTCTAATAACACTTGGCAGGCACCAGGAAAGTTGTTGACTGTCAGACTCCTACAGCAATCAGTTCCCAACACCTTTAATTCAAGAAGTAAAGTTTATTGAGACATTGAGAGTATGCAGATATCTAAATGCTTTTGTGTTAGAACTGGCTTAAAGCACGTGAAGCAAGCTGTTATACATTATTCAAGGGGGTCCTCTGATGGCTCAGGTCCAATCAGAGGCCAGGTAGAAACCTGCCAAAGTAACGGGCAATAATTCTCAGGAGAAAAGTACACCAGACAGTCAAGGTCGAAGGCTCCGGTTACATAGATAAAGAAAGACTGGAATCACAGCAGAAATGAAAGTTAAAATTCCAGAGTCCCCCCCTCACACTCATGGCAGCTAGAATAAACCAGAGACCTAGCTGACATTGACGGGCACCGTGGTACCCACGGTTATCATGTTGGGGGCTCCTGGTGTAAGCCAATGAAATGAATAGGATGAAACATCTAATAAGCAGTGTCATTGGACCTGGACTGCAGAAATCTGAAACAAAGCCTGGAGTATTAGACATGGTATATTAAAACAATGTTGAAAATGGTATTTTATAAAAACAAAGTAGTAAGGGTAGGATAATTCATACAGACAACAGATACTATACACAATAGTATAGTTCACAGTCCCATTCCCTTTATGAAAGCACCTTCCTGGACCATTTTATTATAATACAATCCTACCTTTATAGAAATGCCCTCTTGGACAATTCTATTGTATGTAGTTTGTGGAACGACAGAAATATGGGAGCCTTCCTGACCTCCTTGGGCAGGCCATTTCACAAGATCGGGGGGGGGGGTCACAAGAGAGAACGCACATGCATGGCCAGTTGTTGACCTTGCCCATTTGCAGGGTGACCCTTGCAGAAGGGCCTGATCAGCTGAGCAGAACCATTGTAGTGGGGCATGGCAGGAAGGGAAGTCCTGTAGACAGGAGATACTGAGATTCCATTTAGCCGCTGCTATATCTAATGGCAGGGGTCGTTTCGTAGAAAAAGAGCTAGGGGAACTCATTAGCATAACTCATTAGCATATGCCACACACCCTGATATCACCGGAAGTGTGTCATAAGGCCACACCCCCTGACATCATCACCATGAGGGGCCCAGCGGTGGACCTGCAAGGCTGGCAGGAGTGCAAGGAAGCCCCGCGAAGGCCCTCCCTGGCCTCAGGCAGGCAGGGGTGGGGAGAGGCAGGGAGGAAGCAACTTACCCTCCCTCTTCTCCTGCCTCCTCCTGGCTGAATGAGGGCCGGAAGCGGGGCGGCTGGAAGCGGGGGGGCGGGGCTTCGTCATGTGCCCCCCCCCCGTACCTCACCTGGGGGAACTGTGATCCCCCGCGATCCCCCCCGAAATGACCTCTGTCTAATGGCATTCAGGAAGAATATACTATCCCAGTGGTCATGTGGGAAACAGGATGCTGGACTTGCTGGGCACTTGTTTGACCCAGCAGTGCTCCACTTATGTTCTTTCCGTGATTATTTGTTTCTTTAACCAAGGAGCTCCTTATATCACAGATTGTAACAGCTTTATTATCTACTGGAAAAAAATCAGTCTAGTGCAGTTTAGTTAATCAAAGGCATTTGAAAACAATGGAGCTGCTGCTGAGTTTTCATACAAAGAGTTACAAAGAGAAGAAAAACAAGGCTTCCTTATCTTAAATGAATGGAAGGGAACACTCCAGATGTATCACTGAACTGCAGGTGGGACTGGGAGATTATGATAGCATAATGGGAAGCCATAAATATTTGTGCCATGTTTATGAAATCTCTCCACTGGAATAAGGTAGGCGAAGTGAACCATGGTGAAAAACAAAAGATCACTGTTGTGAGAGTCTTTGACGATGTTCTTTCAAATTCAGTGAGTCTTTATTGACATCTGGCGGAGTTCTGTTTTTTTATTTATTTAATCCAGAAATGGCACCTGCCATTTATTTATTTAGGAGATTTGTACATCGCCTCTCCAGAACTTGCTTGAGGTGGCTCATAGTAAAATAGTTAAAACGATGCCAAGAAGCCAGTAAAACAATAAGTCAAGCCAATAAAACATTAGTTTTTAGTTAGCAATAACAGCCTCTTGAATTAACCTCATTGTCTACGATACTACCGCTTCAATGCTTTTTTTTGGGGGGGGGAGTTATGTGTGTGAAGTTGACTGTGGAAAAAACCAATCCTTACCCTGTTGAGCAAAACAATATAACATGAATATTGTTCAGAGTGTTATGACATTCCATGATAAACTAACCAACCCAAACTGAGTCGATTTGCTGCCATTCGGTTATCCCATGAAATTTATTTGGAACATCAATCTGTCATAAGATGTCACCTCAAATGTGATTGCCGACTGCCAGAGTATGACCTCAATCCTATGCTTGTTAAGGTCCATGGAAACCTTTCTACTGTCTTCAGTGGGCATTGGATTAAGCCTAGTGATCCTTTCTCTTGATACTTAGAATACCCAAGAGATAGCAGTCTGTATGCTATCAATATTCAGTGTCTGGCCCCCTGCAGTCAAGACCCCAGGAAAAATCAATGTTCCACTGAGCCGTAATTTTTGAAAGCACCCGTGTAACATTATCCATTGTTGCCCTGTCTGGTATTGGTAAACCAGAAATAGGGGAAGATCTGCGGGAACGTTTCTCTGCATGTATTTTTAGCCACTTAACTAAAGCACAGATTGGACGAGATTGGGTTAATCTTTTAAGTGCAATTATTCATTGATCGGACTTGAAATCATCACACTGGTACAAATGCCCTTCTAGCCTTTTAGCTGTGTTTTGTTTTCAGCCAGTGAATTATAGAAAATGAAGAGTGACTTTAAACAAACCATTTTCTGAATAATTACTAAACTTTACAACTTGACAAGTGGCGGGAATCGGTGTCGGACGCCCCTCCCCCACCCAAATTTCACAAGGCCCAGAGACTTAAGAACGGCATATAATTTTATGGATGCATTCTCTGATGTGAACAATTATTGCTTCCTTAGGAAGAAAATGCATTCATAATAGCAGCAGTGTTTCCCCCAAGAGAGATCATTTGGAAGAACAGGATGAAAAGGGAAGAGTCTTCCCTCATTTGATTCTGTACTTCTGCTCCTTCACCATACTGAGAACACTCATCATTGCTGCTTAACACTTCTTGCCACCAGAATGCATATTACTTTGTGAATAACATAATGTGTGATTGGCAAAGTAAGTATTTTTAGCCCATGTCAGTCTGGACTTTTCTGTCCTTATGGGCAAAACAGATTTCATATACCCGTGCCTGTATGTGAACAGACAAGGCAGGTTGTCCACTTTCTCAAGCAATATAACAAGAGTTTAATGCTTGAATCTGCCATCCAATATACCAATCAGCTTTATTAAATTGGCAGGAAAGAGCATCATGAAGTGCTTAATGCAAGATATCTGTTAAAACATTCATCTAATCTAGGTGGAATTTTGTGTACATTTGTCCTGAAGACTATTTCCCACCCTCATGGAAATTGATCATTTCCAGTTGTGTAATTTTTATTCTTCTGGTGTAAGGTGCAGAGCAGAATTAAGGACTCCCATCCAGGGCTTTTTTTGTACAAAAAGCCCAGCAGGGACTCATTAGCATGACAGGCCACACCCAACTTCAGAAACGCATTAGCATATTAGACCCACCCCCATGCCTTCCCTTGGCTTGCCTGGGTGCCCTGTGGCAAGCCAGCCCTTGGATAGGTCGGGGAAGGCAGGCATTTAAATGCATCCCCGATCCTTGTAGGAGCCCCCTGCCCGCCCGCCTCGGAGTCGCTGGGGGGGGTCACTCTCCAGGCCTTCCCTCTGTAGCCACGCATGCAGAGGTTTTGGCTGTAGTGGGCATGGCCATCTCTGAAGCCAGCCGGAACTCTGTTCCTGTGCGTTCCTGCCCAAAAATAGCCCTGCTCCCATCAATCCGGGCTCAGTGCCTTATATTTTGTGGCACAGCCTGCAGTGTCTCCTGAACTGCAGTTTTCCTCCTGGATTGGAATCACCTGACTGGGCACATGGCCTGCACATGATTCTAGGAGTCAATCACATCCTGAGAACCTCTAAATTTGTTTGCAGGTGGCCTGCCTCAGATTACATTTCTCAGTCACCTGTGGGGTGTGGAGGGAGACAGTTGTGAATTTCCTGAATAGATGACCCTGGAGGTCCCTTCCAACTCTATGATTCTAAGTTCTCCCTCAAACACCAAAGCAGCCATAGAAAGGACCCTGTCCCCTCACTTTGCGTTTTACTAATAGAAACTAAGGCTTGAAGGCTGGCAATACTGTTGTGGTAGCCTAGCAATGACCACTGAGGGCATTCCTTTCTTAAAGCTACAAGTGTTGCTTCTATAATTTTGGAGGGTTTTAACACCGCAAATATATTTTTTTAAATTTCAGATTTTTGTGTGTGCAAAGCTGGACCTTTTTTCAGGTTCAGAGAAAGCTCTTTTTTGTCTGGTCATGGCTCCAGTCTCAAATTTAAGTATCCTTGGATTCAGAAATGTTGGGAATTAGATATATTGATGATATTAGCAGGTCTGCTCACTTCAGTAGAATGACTGTGACTGCATTCAGATATAATATTCCCCCTTTGAGAAGAATGATAATTTTATTAAAACATTTCTATCCCATTTTCACCCAGCAAATACCCCTGATGTGTGTGCACGCGCATCTGCACATACACACAATCCCATATTACATGAACTATTGAATATTCAGGGCAGAAAAAGCCAGTCAAATAAAACCCATGCAGAGCAGATTCACCAGCAGAGAAATGCTAAATTTTACAATCATTCTTTGAGCTTTACATCTGTCTGCCCCCCCTACTAACAGAGTGGAGGTGGATGGTGATTTGGGGAAGGGCCTCTTCTGTGGTGGTGCTACCTGTATTGAATATTTGAGAGATTTGCCAGGTATCACCTTTGCTGCCATTTTGATGCTATACAAAGACATGTTTGCTTTTGTTGACCTTTGGTTAAGTTATTGATATGGATATTTTCTTACACACCTCTGTTTTGGATTCCTCTAATTTGATCCTTTTGTTTTTGTATTTTGATTTTCCCTGCTGCTGTTTTTTTTTAATCTTTTTAAAAAAATTTTACTGTGTTGTTGTGAGCCATACTATCTTGGACCAATCTGGAAAGTAGAATATATTTTTTTTAAAAAATAAGTACATAAAATAAATTCAGAAGGACCAAGTCAAATTTAAATATAGGGATAGGAATGGGCATGAACTGGGGAAATGGTAGTTCATTGCAGTTTGTGGTTTGTTTGATTAAATCAACCACAAACTTACACAAACGTTTCTGCTTCCCAAACAAGTTTGTGGTTTGTTGGGTTTGTGAGTTCGTAGAACAGCCCCACCTGGAAGTGAGCCCCAAAGGCTTTGAAATGCAGTCACAGCCCACCATCGGCCCATGGCCCCACCCAAGAACATGTCTCCCACGAACCTCATAAACCTCTTGGTTCGTGCTTAAACTGGGGTTCGTTTGGGGGTTCGTGCCCATCCCTATATAGGGACTCTCAAACCAGTTTGTTTGGGAGCACAGAATTCCATATTTGTCAGAGAGCCTCCATGCCAGTCAGCCATGATGTTCATTGTATGATCTTTGGCTAGCCATTAATCCATGTTACAGGATTATTGTGTATAAAATTGGGAAAGTGGGAGGAAAAAAACCCATATATGCTGTCCTGATTCATTCAAGATAGGGATCGTACATACATAGATAAGTGAAAATATTTTTGATGATGTTCTGCCATTCTACTGTATCAGTGTGTTGGTAATTTGACCCTCCAGAACTACTAGTTCAATGTAGTGATCAAATATATTTGCATATTACCACCCCCCCTCCACTTATTAAAATATTAAACAATTATGGCAGAGCTTTGGTGCACACTGAATAATGCAGTTTCTATTCAGTTCCAGTGCACTTTGCAACTGGATTTTACTGTGTAAAACAGCAAAATCTATTTGCAAACTAGGATTGCCAGGTCTGGGTTGGAAAATACCTGGAGACTTTGGGGGTGGAGCCAGGAGAGGGTGGAGTTTGGGGAGGGGAGGGGCCTCAGCATGGTACAATGCCATAGAGTCCATCCTTCAAAGCAGCCATTTTCTCCAGGGGAGCTGATCTCTGGAGGTCAGTTGCAAAAGCGGGAGATGCCCAGGCCCCACCTGGAGGCTGGCAACCCTATTGTAAATGATTGCTAAAAGTGCATTGAAAGTGGACTGCAAGTGCATTATTCTGCATGTGTGAAGGAGACAGATGGATGCTGGTATCACAATCACACATTATTTAAGTGTCACAAAATGACAAGATTAAATTCCAAAGTGTTATAACGAATTAATATTTATAGGCAATCATGCTTATGCTATAGTATGACTATGATAAGCAAGAAATTTACTTGGAACACCAGGGACAGGCCAGACAGCTGAGCATTTTGTTTAAAGAGGAATGAAATAAAGTGCCAACAGCAGCTGTTA
>NW_015174871.1:364694-408278 GCF_001447785.1 Gekko japonicus | reverse complement strand
GGAAAATGTCTGTGCTTTGTCTCCTGCAGGAGTGGGAATCGGGGGATTTCATTCTTTGCTTTTCCTACTGAATGGTGCTATGACACACTTCAAAATGTAGGCCATCACCTGCATAAGGAAGTAGATAGTGACACTGTTCCACAGTAAAATTCAGACACCCCCCTGTAATACCTTTTCATTGAAACCAGTCAAAGTAACACAACGTGTAAGCTTTTGAGTTCTCCAGAGTTCTTTGTCAGGGCAGTCATGGTTTCATCAGATATTTGACTACAGTTAAGTCTTGTCAAAGAATAGCTAGACAACATCTGACTGGCCAGCTATTGCCACAGCCTAAACTGAAGGCGTCTCACAAATAAACATACGGAGTTCTTGAACACCACAAGTTGAATTTAATGAACTCCTTTCTGCTGATAAAAACAATGCCTATGGGTAGAACTACATGCTTATGGAAGACAGGCACCAATGTCTCACCTTCCTTTCTTCCCTGTTAAGTATAACAAAAGATAATGTGTGATAGTTTGAGGTCTAATTTTTCTGTTTACCACTCCATTTCATTGGCAGTATGAATCACCCATAACAACTCCCATAATGTTATCCCCTAAACATAACCTTGAGAAATATCAATATCAATATCAGAAGGATTTAAGGATCTCTAACACATGACAGTGTAGAACAAAGTTTGAGTCCAGTGGCATCTTTAAGACCAAGAAAGTTTTATTCAAGCTATAAGCATTCATTTGCACACACACTTAATCAGATACAATGAAATGGAAATTACCAGTCCATACATATAGGTGTAGAGAGTGAACAGTAAATTAGCATACCAGACTCCCTGGGTGTGACTCTGGATGCCTTACTTTCAGTGGAGGCCCAGGTCACAACCGTTGCCAGATCAGCCTTTTACCATCTCCAGCAGGTCAGGCCATTGGCCCCCTATCTCTCCCCTCATGACTTAGCCACAGTGATCCATGTATCGGTCACCTCCAGGCTGGACTATTGTAACTCGCTCTATGCAGGGATACCCTTGAGACTGATCCGGAAACTCCAGCTGGTTCAAAATGCAGCTGTGCCTGTCTTTACTGGGACCTCAGGATGAGCACATATACAGCCTGTGCCCCACCAGCTGCTTTGGCTTCCAGTGGAGTAACGGATCAAGTTCAGGGTTCTGGTATTAAACTTAAAAGCCCTGTGCAGTCTGGGACCATCCTATTTGCAGGACTGTCTCTCCTGCTATGTCCCTCAAAGATCTCTGCATTTTTCAGCTCAATATCTACTGGTGATCCCTGGCCCAAGGGATGTCCACTTAGCCTCGACCAAAGCCAGGGCCTTTTTGTCTCTGGCTCTGGCCGGTTGGAACAGTCTCCCAATTGTGATCAGGGCCCTGTGGGATTTACAACCATTCCGCAGAGCCTGTAATAAAAAAACTGTTCCACTAGGCCTTTGGTTGAGGTGGTGGACACCATATTAGATCACCCTACCCACTTATTCTATTCACCTGTGCCACTCACAGGTATTTTTTATGTATCGAGTGGTGGGAATTTTTGCCACTTGCTAAAAATCAGTGTATATGAGCACACATTCAAGGGTGAACACTTTCTGAGAGCACTTTAACTGCATTATCGCCATCTTGTGATTTATGTATGGATTTGAATTTCAATCTTTTATTATATTATGTTTTAATCTTTTGAATTGTTATATTTATGTGTTGTGAGCCGCCCAGAGCCTGCTTGCAGGGTAGGGTGGGATGCAAATCAAATCAAATAAATAAAAATAAGTAAGAGAGTATAGACATTAAAAACCATCGGAATTGCTCTATTAATGAGTATTTCAAGTCTTGACAAGTGAGAGTGAAGGGCTAGGTGCTGAAACAGCTCATCTAGGTCCTAGATTTTAGAGTGTTTGCTGGTTGATACCTGTACAATGTACCATTTTCTGACTAAACATTTTTGGCACAAATGTATCTATTGATCTGAAAGAAAAGCTAGTTTTTGCCTCCACATATGCCATCAAGTTAGTATGTTCCAGGTTCAAAAACAAGCTATACACCCCACCTCTCACACATGCAATGTTTGAGCACTGTCCCTGTAGCCTGTCATGTCCCAGTACATTCACCAGTTAAGAAGCTTTATCATACTTACCTACCTAGGGTTTTTAAAACTGAAAAAATAGGATATAACCTTGGGTGGGAGGGAGGGAGGTACAGTAGGGCAAGTGGAAGTACTTGGGGAAGGAGAATGCAGCAGTGCATGTAAGCCTTACCACATGAGTCCCGCTCTGAGATACATGGTTAAAATGGTTTCGCAGTCATTTCCCCGTGGAAAATCTCTAGTGTGTGGTTCCAGACATGCAGGATTAGAGTATAAGACATGTTGTGCAAGCCAAGCAAAATGGTCCTGCATACTGTCTTTAGGTACACATGCCAAGCATTGCCTATCTGTGGTGTAATCCCTCAGGGGCCTGGCATCAGAAGGAAGATCGATTGGTCCCATCATTCCCTCTTGCCTGCCTGTACTGTTCTGTAGCCTTTTGCTTCTCCACTTTCGGTTCCTTGCTGAATAAAATGTACTGCTTTACAGACAGACAAGTGGTCATCCACACTGATACTGTAAACTGTTGTTCATGTTAGTTTTCCTTTGAGTTTTTTCTTTGGCAGCTGTACTCTCCCCCTCTTTCTCCATCAGAACACAGCCCATAGGACTTCTGCTTTTTAACAGAGCAGTGTACTGCAGCCTAGCTGTTGCCACCTGGCCTGTAGCGAGGCTATTATGATAGGGTTATTAATTATCAGAGGGATACTGTGCTACAGACTACCTATGGAGATGGAGCGTTATTTACATTGAGGCTTAAATTGTCTCTATAACCCTTTGGTGATGGAAAGTGTCGTCAAGGTGCAGCCAATGTACGGCAACCCTGTAGTGTTTTTAAGGCAAGGGACGAACAGAGGTGGTTTGCTGTCGCCCACCTCTGTGTGTAATAGGGTTGCCAAGTCGGATTGGCGCTGGAGCGGGGGACTCCAGTGCTGCTCTGGGAGTGCGTGCACGCGCGCCGCAACCCCATCGCCCGGAAGTGACGCGACCACACCGGGCACGCTGGGGGTGGGGCCACGACCATCCGAGGGAAAACCATAGAGTTTTCCCTCGGATGACCGTGGCCCCGCCCCCAATGCGCCCGATGCGATCGCGTCACCTCCGGGTGACATGCACATCGCGTACTTTGGAGGTGGGGTTCCCCCGAGGCTCGATCCGCCACTGGTGGGTAACGGGCCTCTGGGGCGGGGGTTTGCCCGCCCCCTGGGGAAAATTGGCAAGCCTAGTGTGTAACAAACCTGGACTTTCTTGGCTTCCCATCCAGGTACTAAGCAGGGGCAACCCTGCTTAGCTTCCAAGATCTGATGAGATCGGGACAACCTGGGCTACCCAGGTCTGGACTTGTAATCTTTTCTCTTTTTTTGTCGACAAATCACCACTGACTTATGGCTACCCCACGGGGTTTTCAAGACAAGTGATGTACAGAGGCATTTTCCCATTCCCTGCCTCAATGAAGAAACCCTGGACTTCCTTGGTGGGTCCCATCCAAGTAGTAACCAGGGCCAACTCTGCTTAGCTTCAAAGATATGATGAGATCAGGACAGCCTGTGCTTTCCAGGTCAGGATTTATAATCTTTTCTCTTTTTTTTTGCCGACAAGTCACAGCTTACCTATGGCAACTTCGTGGGGTTTTCAGGACAGGAGATGGAACAGAAGTGTTTTGCCGTTGCCTGCCTCAATGAAGAAACCCTGGACTTCCTTGGTCTCCCATCCAAGTACTAACCAGGGCTAACCCTGCTTAGCTTCCAGGATATGATGATATCAGGAGACCCTGGCTTTTTCCTTTGCTCCCTAACATATCGGCTCATGCATAATCGCCAGTTCTGCAGTCTCCAGACCAGTATCTTTAGAATATTTCCTCTACCGTCCCTAGGACCTCTGTGGGATAAGAACTTTGTGGGGTTGTAGGTTAAATTTTGCCTCAAAAAGGACTGCCAACCAGTGTTTCCTCTAAGCTGAGTTAGTGTGACCTAGCTCGCAGTTTCTTAGCCTCCGGCTCACCCTTTTTTGTCTTCACTCAGGAAGGATGGCTCCAGAGGAAACTAATTTATGCAGCAGCCAAATCGCTCGCTCACAACTTTAATGCCAGGAACTCACCAAGTAGAAGTTTTGCTCACAGGACTCCACAGCTTAGAGGGAGCATTGCTGCCAACCACAGGACAGCTCTCCAGTGCCATTAATGAACAAGCATCCCCCCCCCCATGTGCTCTGCAGCAGAGGATGGGTCATCCCTTGCATGTAATGGGTGGATACACGAAGGCAACATCTTTTAAGTTGTTGAGAGAAAACAGGGCTTTCAATATCAGAGGTTGCCTCAGTATATTTTCTTATTCCCACTCCCTCTCCAGTGTAAAATGGAGTTTTGAAATATGCCAGTGTCAAGAGCTGACTGGCTGTGACAGATTGAAAGACTGCCAGCAGAGAGTGGAATATGATGTCATAAAAGGGCACTTTTTTGAAGATTGTTGGTGAAAGCCTGCTGTGTGCTAGCTGGATTCTGAGTGCTATTATGGCTAGAGCCTTTGTGTCTCTGTCTGTGTGTATATGTGCATACAGATACATAAAACTGCTAATGGTACATTGATAGTTTTCATCCCTTCGCTTCTGGGATATAAAAGGAATTGTCTTCAGCTGAGTCAGGCCAGTGAGCCATCTAGTTCACCACTGCCTAGTAGTATAGTGATGGCTCCCTGAGGTCCCAGACAAAAGTCTAAACCAGCCGTAGTTAAAACTGGCACAGCCATGTGGGTGTTACTCCACACAATGCATGCTGGATGTGGGTTGACAGTCCTAGAGTCCTGATATTTGGGGGCAACCTTGCCACCAAACCGTGTCCTGGATGGCCCAGGCCAGCCCGATCTCATCAGATCTCAGAAGCTAAGCAGGGTTGGCCCTGATGGGTTAGTACTTGGATGGGGGACCACCAAGGGACCACCAAGGAAGTGGAGGGTTGCTACACCAGGCAGGCAATGGCAAACCACCTCTGCTCCTCTCTTGCCTCGAAAACCCATCAGGGCTGCCATACGTTGGCTGTGGCCTGACAGCAAAGGAAGGCCAGTAAAGGCTCCCTCTGCGTATGCCTCGCAGCCTGATAGGAGCTGCATCCCGCAGGCTGCTGTCCCGTGCAGCTGTTTACCATGGGGGTGGCAAAGACCCGTCCAGTCAATACTGCCCATGTGGTTGAGTGGTATCCACACACACACATCTTATGGGGAAAAGCTCCCCTACAGCTATGTGGTCTAATGATCAGCCTTTCAGACATGACTGCCGGCTGAATAAGATCTGGGCAGAGCTTCTGTTTCTCTTCCTGTTACAGGTATCCAGGGCTTTGGGGGGGGGGGGGAGTAAGGAAATGAAGTTTTCAGTCTATATTAGGGTTGCCAAGTGAGAACTCAGCTGCAGCGGGGGACTCCCGGCTGGGGGCTGGAGCGCTGGTGCTGCATCCCCGTCGCCTGGAAGTGACGCGGGCATGCTGGGCACGCTGGGGGCGGGGCCATGACCATCTGAGGGAAAACCATAGTTTCCCTTGGATGACCGTGGCCCCGCCCCCAGCGTGCCTGGCGTGCCCGTGTCACTTCTGGGTGACGTGCATGTCGGGGTGGAGTTCTCCCGGGGCCCGATCCACCGATGGCAGGAAACGGGCCTCTGGGGTGGGGGTTTCCCTGCCCCCCAGGGGGACTTGGCAAGCCTAATGTATATACTGAAAAATCACAACTTTTAAACATTTTAAAAAGAATGTTGTCAAAGAGGTTCCGGAACTTCATTCCCCCAGAAAAAAAGCCCTGGGTGGGGCCAGAGGGCCCTTTGGCAAGAGTCAAAAGGGCCCTGGCTTTGGGCTCTGAGCTCATGGCTTGCTGCTTGTGGCCTCAAGGGAGCTAGCCTAGTGGCTCCAGAACCACCCCGAGATGTAGAGGGCTGTGATTTCTCCCCCCTCCCATGTTGGTTGATGTTCGTTGCTTGCATTTTGGAAGCTGTGTTGGGTCCCTTTTGGGGAGAAAAGTGGGTGAAAATTACCTAAATAAATCAGCCAAAGGCACTGATTGCTGTGTATTTTTTCTTGCCGCTTAGCAGAGAAGAGGTGATGTCAAGTGACAAGTACGTATCTTCTTTTCATTTTCTGTACACCGAGATCATATCGAGAAACAGTCCGTGGGGAGACAACCGTGGCCCTGGCCCTAATGCTAACATCATTAACAGCCAATTTAACCCAGCCCATGATGTCAGCCGGCTGTTGCCTGAGGATGCCGCTAATGCCCGCCATCTGATACAGACTAGCACTTAATATTTTATTATAGGTGTGTTGTTCTGATTTTATTTAATTCTTGTTTTAATTGTTTTATATTTCTGTGTAAGCCGCCTTGAGCCTGCCTTGGCAGGGAGGGTGGGATATAAAATAAAATAAATAAACCTTGAGTGAGGACAACATAAGCCTTACTTACTGTAGACTTGAGCTGTATGTGAGTTTGGCTCCCTGAGTATTTTCTGACACGAGTCATGTTGTCGATTTTAACCTATAAAGACCTTCATTAGCTGGAACTCACATATCTGAAGGAATCTCTCTGTCAATACCTACCGTGCTAAACTTACATTCCCTTATTTATTTAGATATTTATACCTCGCTTTTCTTCCCGCTGGGGGCCTGAACAGGCATTCACCAATCTCCCCTCCTTCACCTTCACAACAGTGGCCGTGCAATGTTACTTTGGGCTCAGAGAGAATGTGATTGGCCCAGGGTCGTCCAGTGGGCTTCCATGGCAGAGCAGAGGTTTGAACCTTGCTCTTCCAGGCCTAGGACAACACTCCACACACTACCCCATAGTGGCTCCCAGCAATATTTATTTCATCCTTCATTTAGGGGGGGTGCCTCTGTGTAAAGAGAGCCAGTTTGGTGTAGTGGTTAAGTGTGCGGACTCTAATCTGGGAGAACCGGGTTTGATTCCCCACTCCTCCACTTGCACCTGCTGATGTGACCTTGGGTCAGTCACAAGCTCTGGCACAGCTGTTCCTGAAAGAGCAGTTTGTGTCAGAGCTCTCTCAGCCCCACCCACCTCACAGGGTGTCTGTTGTGCGGAGGGGAAGGGAAAGGCATTTGTAAGCCACTCTGAGACTCCAAGTGAAGGGCGGGGTATAAATCCAATCTCTTCTTCTCTTCTTCTTCTTCTAATCATGCCAGCAATCTGGAAGAGACTCCCATTGGAAGCATACTCCATGTCTGTTATTAGCTGATGCAAAGCAGCTCAGTTCAAGGAGGAGGAGGAGGGGGAGGAGGAGGAGGAGGTGCCGTTGAGTCAGAGGTGACTCATGGCGATCTCATCCATGGGGTGTTCTAGGCAAGAGAAGAGCAGATGTGGTTTCCCATTGCCTGCCTCTGTGTAGCAACCCTGGACTTCCTTGGTGGTCTTCCATCCAAGTACTAAATGTGGCTGACCCTGCTTAGCTTCCAAGCTCTGATGAGCTGAAGCTAGTCTGAGCTATCCCCTCCCCCTGGTATTTGGTACTGGTCGGGATACTCTGACTGCTTACCATCTTTGTTTGTCTGTGGTATATTGCATATTGTATACCACTTTGAGTCTCATCTGAGAAAAGCAATCTATAAGCAGTTCAATAATAGATAAAGACAAGGGGCGGGACCCGCGATACTCGCCGGGGGGGTGTGATATTCCCCCCCCCACCCCGCCGGCTCCCCCCGGCTCCTCTACCCCCCTCCACCCCCCGGCCCAGTCTCCCCCCCCGTGGCTCGGAAGCAAGGGCCGGCGGCAGCCACTCGGAAGTGAGGGCCGGTGGCAGCTGCCTGGGCCTCGCTGGTCTCCCCCCCGCTCCGAAGCGGCGGCGAGGCCGGGTGCAGAGCTTTCCCTGCGCATGCACAGGGGACGCTCTGTCACCTTTGGGGGACTTAGGTATCCTCCCGATATTTTTTTTACAGGTTTCAGATTTTTGTGCACACCTGGGGACTGCCCCAAGTGTGCACAAACATCTCCCTCCCCCCCCAGATACCCCCAATGTGTGGAAATAAGTATCCGCACGCAGGGGGCGACTTCGGTATTAGATATATAGATTTACAGACTGTGCAGACGGGCATTTTTCAGCTCCATCCACCCAGTCACTGCTTTTTAATCCTCCCTGGTATAGTATAGTTCTCTTGGTTTGAGTTTGAAGGGAAAAGTACAAGTGCTAGAAAGAAATACACCCATTGGGCTTTTAGCAACAAGGCGTTTAGCATAGGTTGGATATGCTTCCAAAGTCAGCTCTGTGAACAAATGAGAGCCGGCTGCTAGAGGCGTTATTTATACTCAGTTTTGCTCCGTCTTTGTAGCTCTGTGTGGCACAGACAGAATGTGGCTGTGATCAAATACTATGCAATTGAAAAAGGAGAGATGATGCTCCTTTTCACATTACCATTCTAAACTGGATGTTATTTGTTGTTGGCCCAGTTTTGAGTAAAGTGATACAGGAATGGGGGTTTCGTACAGCAAATTTCCTTCCATTGATGAGCTGTCTCTGAAGTGCCACAGTCATTTCAAACAGTGCCACTCCCCCCCCCCCAAACATTTTTTGCCGCATGATCTTCCTCGGACTTTTTTTGTTTGAACATTCTAAGTTGAGCGCTGTTATGCTAAACCAGTATAGTACTTTAGTGCAGGGGTCCTCAAACTTTTTAAACAGGGGGCCAGTTCACTGTCCCTCAGACCATTGGAGGGCCGGACTATAGTTTAAAAAAACCCTATGAACAAATTCCTATGCACACTGCACATATCTGCAGTTTGGCGCCCCTGAGGGCCAGCGCGCCCTAGGCGAGCCGGCCCTGCCGGCGGGCCGGATAAATGTTTTCGGCAGGCCACATGTGGCCCACGGGCCGTAGTTTGAGGACCCCTGCTTTAGTGTTATAGCAGCACCATTGAGATGCTTCGAGTGCATTGACTCAATGGAGTCAAGGCACATCAATGGTGCTGCTATAGTACCAAAGTGCTATATTGGTTTAGCGCTATAGCGCTCAACTTAGAGCGTTAAAAAAAAAAGTCTGAGGAAGACTGCGTGGCAAAAAAGGGCAGGGGGAAAAAGCGGCATTGTAGGAAGCACCATGGACATTTTAAGCCGCATACCACAGTGGTTCAGAAGCACAACGAAGGGGTATAAAATAGAAGAAAGCAGTTTCCCTCAAAAGCGGATCAACCACGCTTTGCTAACCCAACACAAGTGGGTTTGTATGAACAGGTAAATAAATGCTGCTAGCAGGCAGTTACTAAAACGGGTCTGAAGTGACAGAAAAAATACATTAGCAACCAGTTACTAAAATGTAATACGAAGGCAGTTTGAAAAGGGCCAATATACTCCCGTGTCTGGAATGGAGTGCGGGAGGGAATGAATGAAGGCATCCTTGACATCACCACATTAATATGATGAATGGCGCAGCTTAATTTGCATGGATGATTCATCTGTACACAAAAAGAGAATCCTGAAATTAGTGGTTTTTGTGGCAAAGAAAGTGACTTTGAAAGGGTTTTTTTAATTAATAGTGAAGAGCAAGGAGCTTTAAAAACAACAAGAACAACTGTGTGTTACTACGTGTTCTTTTGGTGTGCTATAATGAGATTATGACCCAATTTGGAAAATGTTTAATATCTTTTATCAGTATAAATTATGTATGCACAATTTACTGTGCTGCCTTCACTCCCATAAGTCAGGGATGACTTAATTTGACTGGAAGAGAGGGATGAATTTCATTTAGGCCTGCTCTGATTGTTTTAAAAACAGCTGAAATTACAATGAACCCGCACAAGCCCAGCGCAGCTGTTGATGCTGTGTGGATGGATTGAGAAATGTGAGGTTGTATTTTTTGTTGTAACCACAAGGTGGCACCCTTGCTACGCTAAACCTAGAAATGCACAGTGGAGGATGGCTGTGTTTGCTCTGAAATGCAGTTATTTAACTTGCTGTTAGGGTTTTTTTGGGGGGCAGGGCGGCATGTAATCCTTGGCCTGGGGTGGTATGAACCACCAGTGATCCTAGGTATATATTTATGCATTGCCTGTGGAAAGCTTGCTTTTGATGCTCTAAACTTCTGTATGCAGAGTAACGTCAAACAGGTTCTACCAATAGTGTGATCCTAAGCAGAGTTGTGACCTTCTCAGCCCATTGACTTCAATAGACCAGGAACGGTGTCACTTAGTTTAGGATAGCATTGGAAAGCATGAAGAGTACAGCAGATCAGTGGGCTGGTGGGTGTAGTCTGTGCCCTTTATTATATGTATTTTGTACATGGGCTATGCTCCGGTTTTTTATACAAAGGCCCTCCCATTAACCATGTGAGCTATGAAGAATAGGGACACCCAAAGTAATTGTAAGATTCTAGCCTGATTTGAAAACAAGGTAACTAACAATGCACTCCTACACACAGTTGCACCCTTCTAAGTCCATTGGAGTTAATAGGTTTAGAAGGGAGTAGCTAGGATTGCACTGCAAATGATCAGGAGAAAGCCATGCTTCGGGGACTGGTTCAGAATTTGACAGCCCTGCTTGGAGACCAGGGACTTCCTTGGAATTGATTTAAAAACCTGTAACTGTTCTTTGTTTCTTCATTCAGAGACAGGTAACCTTTTATAGCATATTGGAATACACTGAAGCTGGAAGAAAATGTAAGATTGCAAGTGTTACCATATGTTTAAATAAGAGGACTTTTAAAAGCAGGATTTATGGTTATCAGTTTATGAAGTGCTCTTTTCTCTTTATTTCTATTTTCTTGATTCTTGTTGGATAATGTTGGCATATACATTTAAGATACAGAATTTTAACAAATGTATATTGATAAATTAGGGACCACAGTTTGGCGACATTGTCCTATCCAGTTTTCAGCTGTTTAATTTTGCTGGATTGATCTATGTTGTAACTTTTTTTGTTTTTTGGTAATTAGGTGGCTTATGGCCTATTTGCAATGTATTTTATTGGGATAATGGCTGATGGCCTCATTGCACTTGTTCGTTTATTCCAGGCATGAAATGAAACTTGATACTTTTTAAACAGTTTGGACTCAATTTTGTTTTCCCTGCAACCACACAATAGCTGCAAGGAACGTCATCTTTAAAGCCTTCAGGAGCCCAATTCGGCTCAGGACTGCAGCAGGGGGAAAGGGGGGGGAAAGGGGGGGCCCCCCCCCCCCCGTGCTGTTTTCCTGAGTTGAAATAGCCCCAGTGGAGAATCATTTGCATATTTTTTGTTTGTCTTGGGAAGGGAGGAGCCCCTCCCTCCATGGCCCCAAGTGGAATTGGGCTCCCACAAGCTTATAAATGGCATCCCTTTCCGCTGCTGTGTGTGTCTGCAGGGAAAGCGAGTTGGACTTGACTCATTAAAAAGTATAGTGAAGTTTGGCCCTAAGTTCAAGGGCTCTTTATTTCCTTCTGAGGAAAACATAACCAGGATTGGGATCACTAGCAGAACCACCATGATCTATGAATGAGTTAATACAGTTCAACTGCTTTCGTAAGTCTACATTGCTTTCTGCATCCTTCTGCCACTCTTATGAGCAGTTTTACTTGGTTAAATACTAGATTGTGAAATGTAATGCGTGAGGAAGGAGTTCATGGATCTTAACTGCAACAACTTTCATGGTTAAAAAAATCTGAAACTACAAGGGAACCCACAAGGACTTGCGGGGGAGGGGCGTCACATTTTCTTCTCCCCCACTATTTTCTCTTTCTGTTCTCTGAAAGCCACCATAGTCTCTTCCCTTTTCATGCTTCCTTCTCTTCTTTCTATCCACCAGCCGACTTAACTTTATCTGCCCCCCCTGTCTTGAGCTTCTTCTCCTTCCTTGCCTGGGACAGCCTTACCCTGGGAAAACTTTGGCCAAGTTGAACAGTGCTGCCTAATCCGGGCCCAGTTGCATGGTGAAGAACCTGCAAGGACTTGGAGGGGTACCTCACTTTTCCCTGTATCCACTCCCAGTTTATTTCTGCTTTACTTCCTCCAAGCAGCCCCCATAGTTTCACCTTTTCCTGCTTCCTACTCACCACTCAACCTACCTTTTATATGCCCCCTCATCTTCAGCTATATTTATTATTTCATTTACATTCCACCATTCTCCACAACTGATACTCAGTGCAACTTAACATCATTCTCCTCTCATCCATTTTATTCTCACAACAAGCCTGTGAGGAGGATAGAGTTGCCAAATGGGGGCGGGGAAACCCCCGCATTGGAGGCCCGATTTCCGCTGTGGCGGAATCGGGCCCCGGGGGGAACTCCGCCCCAGAAAGCTGCGTCACCAGAGGTAACACCAGAGGTGACGCAGCCACGTTGCTGACGTTGGGGGCGTGGCTGAGATCATCGGGGGGAAAACCATATGGTTCCCCCCCGACGAGCTCAGCCATGCCCCCAACGCCAGCAACGTCACACGTCATACAGAGCCTGCTCCCGACCTCGTCGGAGCCTCCCCCGCCGGTAAGTTTGCCAGACTTGGCAACCCTAGAGGAGGATTAGGCTAAGAGTGTGTGACTGGGTCCAGTGTTGTTCAGTGAGCTTCTGCAGCAGAGTGCCTGAAACTGTTATACCACATTGACTTTTGTGAGGTGGCTGCTGTTGAACAGTAGCAAGCAGCTGGGCCTGAATGACTTGCGGCCAGGCCTGGCTATAATGATTTCTCCCTCAGTGGACAAAACAGTCCTGAAAAAACAGCCCTTTCACCTACCTGTTACTGAGAGAAACCAAGGCTTGAATGCTGGCAATTCCACTGTGGTTGCCCTGCAATGGCAACTGAAGATATTAATTTCTTACAGCTACAGGTGCTGGTTCTGTTATTTTGCGGTTTTTTAAGCACCCAATGTACATTTAATTTTTTTTTAATCTTTATCCGCAAACCTGGGGCTTTTCTCAGAGTGATAGAAAGATCTGTCTTGTCTGCCTATGGCACCAGTCTACAGAATTACGTTTCCACAGATTGGGCCATGTTGAGAAGTAGATATACTGATGATCCACTGGCTGAAGGAAATTGCTCAGGGTGAACGTGGCATGTGAATCAGCTAATATTTGAAACAGAAATGACAGGAATAGTAGAATGCCCTTCAGTGTCTATAGGTTTATCTATTTAGTGCATTTCCTTGATTTTAATGTCATAAAACGTTTTGTGAAATACATCAGCGTACTTTTAGACTTACAATATAAGCTGGTAAGTAAGGTAACACTTAAAGAAAGAAAATTACATAATATATACCAGTAAGAACTGTGAAACCCAGGTTCCTTAAACGATTTGCTCCTGTTTTAATGAAGGCATAGAATTACTAGACCATGTCCTGTTTGATTGCATGGCGCATAACAATTTTCGTGAATCCCTTCCTCTGTCTATTTCATTACCTTTAAACTTCAGATGGAAATCGTGCCTTCTGAGGTTCTTTCTTTCAGATAGGCATCATAACGTTACTTACCAGGTGGCTAGATTTGGCTGGCTTGCTGCAAGGCATAGGAAAACTGTAATAGCTCATGTAGTGGATTGCTGGGATGTTAAACTTTTTAGTAGACATTGTAACATTTTACTGTATTTTGAATGATTTTATTACGAGGTATTCCTCAAATTGTATTGTGAATGATTTTATTATTGATGTATTGCCCCAATGAGGTATTTTATTGTTTGTTTTAAGTTCTGGTCATAGACTGTGAATAAAACCTTACCTTACCAAAGAAGGACACTTGGCTCAAGTCTCAATTTCAAAAGCCCCCCCCCCCCCAAATTTAGACACTTATTAATTTTTGGCTTTTGATAAGTTTTGCAACTTGTCTTTATGTGCATCATGTTTCGTTGCTTTTTATCTTTATTATGACTGTTTCAAAAGCTGGAAATGGCCTGGGTATCTCAGGATGTCTGAAGGAACATAAGAAGAGCCCTGCTGGATCTAGTCCAGCATCCTGTCTCACACAGTGGCCAACCAGTTCCTCTGGAGATCAAACGGCAGGGTATAGAAGCCAAGGCCCTCACCTGATGTTGCCTGCTGGCACAGGGATTCAGAGATTTACTGACTTTGAACACGGAGGTTCCCTTTAGTCACCATGGCTAGCAGCCACCCATAGACCTATCCTCCATGAATCGATCCAGTCCCTTTTTAAAGTAGCCTGTGCCTGTATCCTTCCCTCTGGCAGTGAATACCACATTTTAATCACTCGTTGTGTAAAGAAGTGTTTTCTTTTTGTCCTTAGAGGGCCTGTTTATACCAATCTGTTTAATGCATTTTAGATTGCCTCTTGACTGACCCTTACAATATATTAAAACCTCTCACAGATAGATTGACGATCAGCATACACTACATGAGAACATATTTCAGCAAAACCACCTGTGGGGGCCTACCTGAACCAGCACAAGCTCCACAGCCAGTATGGACGCTGGCAAAGAGGGTGGGGGCATCCCATGTGTTGGTGTGGGCTCCAGAACCAGCATAGACAGCGGTGGTATCAGACAGGCTGGTGGGACACTGAGTCTGGTAAGTCTGGTGCTGGACACTACTATAAAAGCACATAGTACTGCTGAAAGCCTTCTGCAAAAGCAGAGGTCATTTCGGGGGGGATCGCAGGGGATTGCAGTTCCCCCGGGTGAGGTACGGGGGGCGGGGCACATGACGAAGCCCCGCTCCCTGCTTCCAGCCACCCCGCTTCCGGCCCTCATTCAGCCAGGAGGAGGCAGGAGAAGAGGGAGGGTAAGTTGCTTCCTCCCTGCCTCTCCCCACCCCTGCCTGCCTGGGGCCAGGGAGGGCCTTTGCGGGGCTTCCTTGCACTCCCGCCGGCCTTGCAGGTCCACCGCTGGGCCCCTCATGGGGCTTGGCAGTGGAGCTGCAAGGCCGGCGGCGGTGGCCGGGACCAGGGGGGGGGAGAGAGAGAGAGAGAGAGCATCACGTGTAGGAGGAGGCAGACGTGAAGGCCTTCCTTGATGTCCCAGCCAGTTGAACATAGAGCTGGATTCCAGAGGAAGGCTCCTATGTGTGGATCTCAAGTGCTGGGTTAGCTTATATAGGTGTGCCCAACCCTTTAGGTACTGTGAGCCCAGGCCGTTCAATGTTTTAAAGGTTAAGTTTTTTTTCTGGGGGTATGCACCGGAACGGAGATCTGGAACCTCTTTGACAAAAATGTTTAAAAGTTCATGAGTTTTCAGTATACAGATTGAAAACTTCATTTCCCTCTTGAGAGTTCCGGCACCTCTATCTTTACACACACACACACACACACACACACACACACACACACACACACACACACACATGCTCTGAGTAGGGCTGACACATCGCGCCGGGGGGCAGGGAAACCCCAGCTTTGGAGGCCCGATTTCCGCCGCGGCGGAATCGGGCCCCGGGGGAAACCCCACCCCCACGTGCACGCTGTGGGCAGGGCCACAGCCATTTGAGGGGAAAACTCTATGTGGCCCTGCCCCCAGCGTGCCCGGCGTCATGACGTCACTTCCCTGTGATGTGCATGCGGCACGCGCGCACACCCCGGGAGCCGACTGGAGTTGCCCGCCACAAGGGTAAGTGCCATTTGGCAACCCTAGTTCTGAGTGAAAAACTTGATTTTCTCCTCTCATTTATCAACAAGATAGGCCTTTGATGTCAGCAGCTATGCAAGACCCTGAATACTGAATTGTCGGAGGTCAATGGCTCATTTACACAAATGCACCCAGAGAAAAGATATATATATCGCCCTGGTTAAATCTGTTCAATGGATGATATCCGCATGACAGACAACAGTAGAGTTTCTTTGTTCGGAAGCAATGTGTCAGTTTGACAGATGTGAGTGCAAGCAATGTAAGATGGCTGTCACCTTTTAGGTCCTACTTATGAGTTGCGCAGGACTATCTGGCAGGCAAGCAGGTAACAGAGGGAGAGTACTGCCCAAGATGGACAGAATGGATAGGGTTTATCTCTAATTAACAAGCATGCCCTAACCTCTTCTGAAACTTGGGTTGTATAAACAAATCCACAAGAACAGGTAAATCTTGGCACAGTGGTACAAGAACTCCATGAAGGATGGAGTTGATCTGTTCTAAAGTACATTAGATGTGACATAATGTTGATATTTTCTGCTAAAAGAGAAAATGGGAATGGAGGCTATGAACCCAATAACATTTTACTCCCTCAAAAGTAGCTTTTTCTTTCCATTCTGAGGGGTTTGCTCATGTGTATAATATTAGGGCCAAAGTCCAATTAAAAAAGCTTGTCCATTAAAAAAAGAAAAAAAGAACAAAGACAGGGATAATTGGGCCTTCGGGGATTTATAGCTAAATATCCATTACAGTTCATACTTGTTTAGCCTATTAAAAGGGCAAGCTCATTTGGACGGCTGGTTATGATAAAAATTTGGTAAGTGGATTTGTGCTATATTTCATCTCTTACTTGTCTGTCATGAATATGTTGGTGGTTGGGAAATATACCTGCTCCAAAGCAGGGTAAGTTGTTTTGCTTCGCATTCCATGTGTGCTTTTATCTGAATACGAAACTGATTTACAGAAAGGAATTCATCAGCAATATGTATATATTTTCTCAACTCCGTTTGCTAATAGTCTTCATTCTGCAACAGTTAAAATGAGTATTTATTGATACACGTAGGAATATTGATACAAATTTATTTATTGATACAAATAGGAGTATGTGAGTAGTAGGAGGAGGAGAAGGAGAGAGAGAGAGAAAGAGAGAGAGAGAGAGAGAGAGAGAGAGATGGGCTACCTATTTTAAAGAAAGAGAACAACAATTTGAAATTAAATCCACATTCATAAATTCTTTAACTGGCATAGTCATAATCTTTAATCGTTCCTTTAAAAGGACAGTATAAAATGCATTGGGAATAATGCGTTGTTATTATAGGGGGCTATAAAATGCATTTTTAAATATGTAAATATTGATGGAAGAAGACCATTTTGCTGCAAGGAATGATGCAACTGAAGATAGCAACCTAATAACAAAATGCAACAATGCCACTTATTGCTAATAAGCCATAAACCAGTTTTCTGGAATACTGCCTTTTGGATAATATCAGGGCTATTATCTTCTTTATCTTCTTAGTTTAAGCCTGCCATTTTAGGGTTATTAGTGAATTGCCTGGCCACCAGAACGTCTAAGTATATGGTAGGAACTCAGAAGGATTGTGTTCTTCAGACTGTAGATACAGAGCATATTATGTTGCAATGAGATTTGCCCAGTCACAGTACTTGGTACTCTGAAGTTGAAATGCTTTGCAATAAGGACCAAGTATACTGAGCTGAAGGGTCTAAGAACTAGCAAGAGCCGGGTTTAGTCCATGTAATTAATAGTCTCTCGAAATTAAAGCACAGGAGTGATGCGGACAAGTCCAGCTGAAACCAGTGATCCAGCCAATGACTTCTGTTGCTGTCAAATACGCTTAACACATTTTTGGATTGGGCCCCTGTTTTCTGAACGCAATAAAGCTGGAAAAATGACAGGTGATTAATATGTTTCCCTACCATGGCACGAAGGCTCAGGGGAATGGCTGCATTCGCAAACCATGCTGCCCCAGTAGAACTCTTGCCTCAAAAGGTCAGAAATGATCTGGTTGTTTATGATGTGTACGGGTCATTATTGGGCTTCCCAAAATAGCCTGGTCCGATGCAAACACAAGCATTACACTGCGACATAATTCCAAACGGTGTTAAGCCCCTTGTGACAGAAAGTACAGGAGTCTTGCTGCACATGAAAGACGAGCACGTTTTTATTAGAACATTGGCGACTAGAGCCCATTTTGTCATATTATAGAAAATCCTCAGTAGGCAAACACACATGTTTATGATTTTAAAATATTGCAGACTTGAGGGTCAAAGGGCTATGAAATGGAGGAAGTACAGACTGTGACATAATTATATCAAATTCAAACAGAATCAAGACAATAATTAGGGAAGCCCTATGCCACAAGAATGCTATGGGGGCGGGGTGAGTGTGGTATTGACACCCACTGACTTGTCTTCCTTGTACGGTTCTTCACAGTTCTCCTTCTCCGTTGCCAGGTAACACAAGTGTTGGGAGAAAGTGAGCACTCCCCACTGGACTTTCTGGAAAACAGTTGTGTCACCTGAGTGGCCCTAACCACTGCTGCCCCCCCCTAACTTGTTCAGCCTCTTAGGGATAGGTCAGCAGTTAAAATGATTGTATGGTGCTTCAATACAGTCAGAGGAGTAAACAGAATGGAGTAATTCAGGAGTCTTCTCCCTCCCCTCCCTAAACCTTGTGCTCCTGAGGGTCCACCCCCAGTCTCCAGAAATTCCCCAGCCTGGAGTTGGAAACTATATTCAGTACTGAGATTCACAGAGATATCACTAGACGTTGTCCCAGGAATCTCAGACAATGACAGAAGCCTGACAACCCCCCTTAAGCATGACATCTAAGGATGAAAATGACCAGTCACTGGGGTGTGGTGAAGAATTTTTCACATTTTGTAAGCTGGGGTTACCCCCCCCCCCCAATTCATTTAAAAACAGTGGCTCGATATCGGAAGTCCTTCAGTTGATGGCGCAAGATAGATTTTATAATGCAAGTAGCAAAGCTGAAAAGTATGTAAGCAAGATAAAACTTTATTTGTAAATCAATCCCGTTTGCTTCCAGTATTCAGTGATACTTTACTGTCATATATTTACGCTAATGTGCGATTTTATACACTGAGAGTTTTAAAAATATACAATATTTGAAGAGCTTGGGCCAGAGGTCAAACATGCTATTTTCTGAGTTAAGTACTTTTAGATCTCTAAAGTATAAACCTATTCCTAATGCTTACTGCATCCTGCTATACTACATGGACAGAAGCAAAGCTTGCAGGATCAAATTCCCTTTGTGGCTCATGCATGCTTGCTATACGAGTCTAATTACATTGCTTATTAGATGTCACATCCAATTGATTGCATCGACTTCTGTTGTGCAATCCTTGAGCCTCAGTGAGAGAGGAGGACTATAAATAAATACAAATAAATAAATATGTAGGTAAGATCATGTATGTTTGTGTATGTGTGCATGTGTGATCTTATAAGTTCACTGGGCCCAGAGAAATGATGCTTGGCCCTTGATGGTTTGCAAATTTGGAAGTAATATGCATGCATGGTCACATAGTGCTATAGCAGAACAGTGCAGGCAAGGGTTTTTTTTTGCCACTGCATGGCCTCTCAGAGTGACTTGTCTTGAAAAAAATGGAGGTAAAAATGGTATAATCACATAAAACAGTGTTATGTTAGAAGGCCTCTGAATTCTCGTCACAGAATTTTCCTCTCGCCACTGGTCTGCAGATGGCACTGCATGACAATGATTTTAATCAGCAAGTCTTCAACATCATCATTTTAATCCCTCAGTAATGGCTGCATACTCTGGTTTCTTCTCTAGGCCCTGAGTGTGGAGACAAGTTCAGGAGATGTGGATATGCTTGTGCATATTTTCAAATGGGAATTTGGATTTACTATGGATTATGTACACTGATCAGGTTGTTTAACTGCAGCAAAGACCAGGAAAGAGCCCCAAGGTAAGGAGAACTCTTCATCCTTTTTATAGATCTGAAACGTCTACTGAGTAATTAATGAAGTTTGTTGGATGATGCTTCTTGGATATTATCTCCAGCTGGAGTCGCATTATAACCTCACTGTGTACAGTTCTTTTTCCTTTTTTTGAGATTTTTTTTCTTTACACCAATGGGCTGGACTCAGTACTTAATTTTTAAAAGTAAATTATACTGAGGTTCAAATATACCTGAGATCTGCACCTTTCCTGCTAAAGCAAGATGGGGAGGGCATTGTTTCTTTATTAATGAGGGGGCAAAGTCTGTACATATCTCAAGGCAGGTGCCTCTTTTGAACTTTGCATGTTCAACAAAAGAATGTTGGCATTAAAAATGTGCATAATGTGACTCAACTTTTATGAGCAATGGCTGAAATTTTGCCCCATCTGTTGTAGTGGTTAGGAGCATGGACTCTAATCTGGGAGAACCGGGTTTGATTTCCCACTCCTCCACATGCAGCTGCTGGTGTGACATTGGGTCAGTCATAAGTTCTTTCAGAGCTGTTCTCTCAAGGGCAGTTCCTGAGAGAAGAAGAAGAAGAGGAGGAGGAGATTGGATTTATACCCCGCCCTTCACTACACAAAGGTGTCTCAGAGTGGCTTACAAATTCCTTTCTCTTCCCCTCCCCACAACAGACACCCTGTGAGGTAGGTGGGGCTGAGAGAGCTCTGACAGATACTGCTCTTTTTCAAGGACATATCTTATCAGAACTACGGCTTGCCCAAGGTCATCCAGCCAGGTGCAAGTGGAGGAGTGGGGAATCAAACCCGGTTCTCCTAAATTAGAGTCCACGCACTTAACCACTACACCAAACTGGCTCTCTCAACCCCATCTACCTCACAGGGTGTCTGTTGTGGGGAGGGGAAGGGAGAGGGACTGTAAGCCACTCTGAGACTCCTTTGGGTAGGGAAGGGTGGGGTATAAATCCAATCTCTTCTTCTCGTCTTCTTCTATAACATACCCCATATAGAATTACAGAATGGCACCAGCTTCTGAATTGCCCTTATAGTATGCTGGCACTTCAGAGATAAGGTACACATGGTTTGGAATGGTAACTGTGTCTGTCCTTCTACTGGTTAGAAATAGTTGTGTAGAACGGAAGTAAAAGTCTACTGCGGTCCCCTGGACAATTTCTGGTGGACCATGTAGCATCTGCTAGATGGGATGTTTTCATACGAAGCTGGCCGATGTGGATCTTGGTCTGCTCCAGAAACACCCTACTTATGTTCTCTACATTCAGGATAACATAAGATAGGTTAATTATGTCTCAAGTGTTAAGAGGTCTTGAGTATGCCCTCTTGCTTTGTACATTTAAGGTAAGTCAGTGGCTGGTTCATAACCCTCTTACAATTAGGACTGCATGTTTGTTTCAAAGAAATATGAAGTTCCTAGAAGAACAAACTTAACCTTTCACTTTCAGAGTTGACAGTCTTGGCTACACGGAGCAATGGTCTGACTCAGGAGAAGGTTGCTTCCTGTGTTCGCCGTACCTAATAAAGGGTAGTGGCTCCCCCCCTCCACCTTTTCTGACAAGTTACATAGTTTTCATTGAAGCTATTGAACATCTAAGCTGCACTGTGCCCACAGTGTAGCTTTGTTACCTAGCAGTGGCCAGTGAAGCCAGCAGAATGATGTGGCAGCTGATGATCCAGAACAAGGATATAACCTGGCCCTTCCCATGCCACAGAATTCCTGTTTCACAGCTCTAAGAGATTTAGGATGGAAAGGAAATACTTCTTTACACCGAGTGATTAAAATCTGCAATTCACTACCAGAGGATCTAGTGATGGCCACAGGAATAAACTGCTTTAAAAGGGGATTAGATAGATTCATGGAGGATAGGTCTATCAGTGGCTACTAGCAATGGTGACTAAAGGGAATCTCCAGAAGCACTAATCCAAGGGTGTCGAACTCATTTCTTTTGAGGGCTGAATTTGACATAAATTAGACTTTGTCAGCCTGGGCCATGTGTGTCGTAAAATGTAATGCCAGGTAGCAGAGGTATAAAGTCTGACACACATAGCCCAGCCTGACAAAGTCCAATTTATGTCAAATCCAGCCCTCATAAGAAATGAGTTTGAGACCCTTGCTAATCTTCTGAATCCCAGTGCCAGGAGGCAACATCATGGGAAGGTCTGGGCCTCTATGTCCTGTTGTTGCCCCTCCAGAGGAACTGGTGGGCCACCGTGTGAGATAGGATGCTGGACTAGATGGACCACTGGTCTGATCTACTGGTCTGATCTGATGTAGTAATGTTCTTACAAAATTTATTTTAATCCTTCATTCTGTTGCCTTTGCCAGAGCTTTTAATCACTTAATTCCCTGGACTTCGACCTATCTAGAACTCCCTAGGATCTAGTACCCAACATGCAACCTCATTTGAATTTTTTTAATCTTACATATTATTTTTCCTTTTCACTTTCCTTCCATCCATCCATACATTTTCTCTTTTCTTCCTTTCTCACCTTAAGAACATAAGAACATAAGAGAAGCCAGTGTTGGATCAGGCCAGTGGCCCATCCAGTCCAACACTCTATCATACAGTGGCCAAAAATACCAGGTGCCATCAGGAGGTCCAGCAGTGGGGCCAGGACACCAGAAGCCCTCCCACTGTTGCCCCCCCCCAAGCACCAAGAATACAGTGCATCACTTGCCCCAGACCGAGAGTTCCTATATATACCTTGTGGCTAATAGCCACTGATGGACTTCTGCTCCATATATTTATTTAATTCCCTCGTGAAGCCATCCATGCTTCTAGCCGCTGCTACCTCCTGTGGCAGTGAATTCCATGTGTTAATCACTCTTTGGGTGAAGAAGTACTTCCTTTTATCTATTCGAGCCCGACTGCTCAGCAATTTCATTGAGTGCCCATGAGTTCTTATATTGTGAGAAAGGGAGAAAAGTCCTTCTTTCTCTGCCTGCTCTATCCCTTGCATAATCTTGTAAACCTCGATCATGTCACCCCTCAGTCGTTGTTTCTCCAAGCTAAAGAGCCCCAAGCGCTTTAACCTTTCTTCATAGGGAAAGTGTTCCAACCCTTTGATCATTCTAGTTGCCCTTTTCTGTACTTTTCCCAGTACTATAATATCCTTTTTGAGGTGTGGTGACCAGAACTGTACACAGTTTTCCAAATGAGGTCGCACCATTGATTTATACAGGGGCATTATGATACTGGCTGATTTGTTTTCAATTCCCTTCCTAATAATCCCCAGCATAGCGTTGGCCTTTTTTTATTGCTGTCGCACACTGTCTCAACATTTTCAGCGAGTTATCTACTATGACTCCAAGATCTCTCTCTTGGTCCCCTTCTCTGTTTCTCTCTCATTTCTCCCCAAAATGAGGAGATATAGTTGTTGAAAACCATCTTACATCCAGTTATGGCCAGGCCAATAAACTGAAATGAATGGCCAACATTTTACCCAATAGGAATTGTGAACACATGAAGCTACCCTATACCAAATCAAGTCTCTGGTCCATCGAAGTCAGTATTGTCTACTCAGACTGGCAGTGGCTCTCCAGGGTCTCAGGCAGAGGTCTTTCGCATCACCTAATGCCAGATCTTTTAACTGGAAATGCTGGGGATTGAACACGGGACCTTCTGCATGCCAAGCAGATGCTCTACCACTGAGCAATGTGCCCTTAATTTTAGGGGAAACTCTGCACAGATCTGGATCCAAGCTCCCGTGAATCAAAGGAGTTTGTGGAAACCATTGCTGCATGTAGTCCCCCTCCTCCTAGTGTTTTTTTGTGCCCTTGATGGTCATTGCTGGGGGAGGGGGGTATGACATTCCTAAACAAGCTGCCCTTCTTTCGCAGAAACAAAGTCAGGCTTGCTTGGCTAGCACAAGGGTGAAGGTGTATATGTGTGTGTGGGGGGGGTATGGTTGCCAACTCTAGGCTGGGAAATTCTTGAAGATTTGGGGGTGGAACCTGGGGAGGGCGGGGCTTGGAGGGGTACCTCAGGAAGTTATACTGCTATAGAGTCCATCCTCCAATGGAGCTATATACACTGGGAGAACTGATCCCTGTAAGCTGGAGATCAGGTGTAATTCTGGGAGATCTCGAGGCCCCGCCTGGAGGTTACAGAACAAGCGAGATCACGGGACAGGTTGTCAAACAACATATACACAACTTGAAAAAATTATGAAAATTACAAATAATATGAGCAATTGAATTCATGTGATGCAATTAATATCTCAGTTTCTATGTACCAACTATTGAAGAATCTTTTAGTGTTCCAACCTGGAGGCTGGCAACCCAGGGGGTGATTTCATCAAATTCTCTGCCCTTTGTGCAGCCTTCCTTCTGCCCCCTGGCCTCTTCTTAAGGAGGGCCCTCCAACCTTCAGCACTGGCTGCTGGGGAGAGGCAGGAAAGATCCGCTTTCACAGAGGCCTTGCGTACACAGGATTGATCCACACACCCCCTTGTGATTCCCCCCCCCTCTGCTGACCTTGTAATATGTAAAGAGTAACATAAAGCTAGCTGGCTGAGAGAGGGAAGGAGCCCACTGCCGTCTGCTGCCCTGCTTCTTATTAAACACGTCTGGTAAGGAATTGATCTCGGTTTAGGTGTGAATTTGCTTCCACCACCTCCACCCCTTAAGTCTTATGCTATAATAAGCCCTTTCGGTTAGTTTTCCAGACTCTCTTCTGCTTTCTTCCCCCCTCCTTCCTGCAGCGTTCACTTAAAAAAAACAACCCCAAAAACATTTCTCCCCCGTTATACACTGTCTTTTTCGCTCAGTGGCTTCCTTTTTTTCTGCCCGCAGGATGAGGTTCTGTGCCAAATCAATGCTTCCATCTCAGTGGCTGTTCCTGGCATATGTGTTAATGGTGTGCTGTAAATCGTTGTCCGCGACTAGCTACCATCCCCGGGGGCACCCAGGTAGGAGCTTTTAAACTCATTATGCGCTACCGAGGCCAATTAATAACACTCTCCAAACGTTAGAGTCCACTTTTTAGCCATGGATAATTGATGAAGCTGTTGACAATGTGTTACGATCAGAGCAAAAAGGTTATAAAAACAACAAAAAAGGGAGAGAGAGAGGGGGAGAGAGATGAGTTATTGCTAAGATTCCAATGGAGTTATAGTAACATTTATGTAGGGCAGTTTCCTGAGTGACTTCTTGACCCTTCTGGATTCTGGGCTTCTTTCTTTCTTTCTTTTTTGCTTCTGCATCCAAAAGCAAGAATTTGATCAAACTTTTGAGTTTATACAAAAGGGGAGGGGGAGTATTTGGGGAAAATATTAAAGAGAGCTGGTGTGGTATAGGGATTAGAATGTTGGACTAGGATCTGGGGGACCCAGGTTTGAATCTCCACTTCGCCATGGAAGGTTACTTGGGAGGCCTCGGGCCAGTCACATATTCTCCACCTAGCCAACCTCACAGGGCTGTTGTGAGGATAAAAAGGAGAAGGGGAGAATGTTGTAAGCCATTGGGGAGAAAAGTGAGGTGTAAATGTGTTAGGGATTCTGAGATTCGAGATCGATGGTCGTTTTGCAAACACAAGAGTCACATTAGTTAAAAGAAAAATATCTTTACTACAAAACAAAGCATGGGTAGGGTACTTTGGATAAAAAGAAATAAAACACAAGATTACATGCTTACAGTTACTTTTCAGCACTACTTGCTAACGGCTACATCTTTCTATCTATCGAGCGGCTTCAAGAGAGCGCTTCCTGTGTGCTTCACACAAAGGACCATAAACCTTGTGAATACATTAATGCTAGATCAAAGCATTTCCACAAACAAGTTGTTAGTGGACCAATACAAAGGCTACAGGTCACTTCATTAGACTAAGCAACTCCCTCAAACTTTCCCGCCGTAGAATACATTATGTAACACAAAATCCTGTTTCCTGACAAACGACACTTAACTCTGTAATGACTGAAGTGTAGCAACTTGAATCTCCAGCAAAATGAAGTAAATAAATAAGTATTCTGAAAAGGAAGGGGGAGTATTCCTTGGAGGTCTCCCATCGAAGTACTTACCAAGGTCGGCCCTGCTTAGCTTCTGAGATCGGATGAAATTGGGCTTGCCTGGGCTACCCAACTCAGGATCTGTGGTTCTTAAGACCCAGCAGGCCTTCCCTCCAGTCTGCAGGGTGAGAAAAAGAACACTTTCCCCTGCCTTAAAAAAAACAAATTCTGTATGGTTCAGTGGTCAGATGTTGGATTGGACTTCGGGAGTTCCGATTCTGCATGAAGATCCCTCAGCGGCCTTAAGCAAGTTACTGACCCTGAGCATCCTCCTTTCAGTCACAAGTGTTATCAGGCTAAACGAGTTAATAATTGCAGAGCACTCATGCAGTAAGTGCAGAGTGAAGCATCCTCATATCGGCCTTTCATGGCATGCTTTGGGTTGCCAGGTCTTCCCTGGCCACTGGTGTGTGTGGGGTAGAATTGCCAGCTCCAGATTGGGAAATTCCTGTAGATTTGGGGGTGGAACCAGGGGAGGAGAGAGACTTCAGTGGGTAGAGTCCACCCTCCAAAGCATCCATTTTGTCACCTCTGTAGTCTGGAAATGGCTTGTAATTCTAGGGGATCCCCAGATCCCACCTGGAAACTGGCCTCCCTCTTCCCCTCTTCCCCTCATAGACAATTCATAGGAAGTTCATTGGGAAACAAATGGCATCCCATACATACACCCTAAACTTATTCATTCATTCATTCATTCATTCATTCATTCATTCATTCATTCATTCAATTTTTATCCTGCCCTCCCCACTGAGGCAGGCTCAGGGCGGCTTAGCAAATCTTACAAATGTGACTCTGTACTCTAATTGAATTTACAGTTACCACTTTTTTGTGGTTCTTTCTGGAAGCCGTGAAAGTTAATATTGGTTCATGTTTTTTCTGTAGGTATATCCTCAGGTTTGATATTTTGCACGTGATATGACATCCCCTGTTTTAGTTGACCGGTGGTTTTGTGAATATGTGATGATACATATTCTTTCTGTGTTACTTTTACATCACAAGTAATCATTCAAAGTTTCATTAGGACATCATGGACAAATCTCAGACTCTTGCACGACTCTGTTACTATAGCATTTATTGTGCACTACTGTAGCTCTTATGATGCCGAGCAGCCAGGGTTACCAACCTTCAGGTGAGACTCGGAGGTCTTCTGGATTTACCGCTAATCTCCAGAGTATAGAGATTGGTTCCCCAGATAAAATGGCTGCTTTGGAGGGTGGACCCTATGGCATTATACCATGCTGAGGTCTCTCCTGAAACCCCACCCCTGGCTCCACCCCCAAATCTATGGGAATCTCCCAATCCAGAGTTGGCACTGCATCATAAATGAGGTGTGGTCAGGAAGCAGGAAATCTGATTGACACTCATGATCCCAACAGAACCCATCCCTAGAGCAGAATCTGGATAGCACTATGGAATCCTGACAATATCGGTGAAGTTTAAACAGTCAGACTCTCATGTAGGCTTGTTTTATTTATTTCTATCTTGTTTTGATATGTGCACATCTGAGTTTAAATCCAAGAGCCTGCAATTTTGATCAGCTGCTTTGGATACTTTTGACGTACAGGTGGGACTAGGGTTGCCAATCTCCAGGCGATGGCTGGAGATCTCCCACTATTGCAACGGATCTCCAGGCAACAGAGATCTTCTCACTTGGAGAAAATGGCCACTTTGGAAGTTGGACTCTCTGGCATTACGCTTCAAATCCCACCCTTTTGAGGCTCCACCCCCGGAGTCTCCAGGTATTTCCCAACCTGGAGCTGGCAACCCTAGGTGGAAGATTAATATTCTGAATTAATTAAACAAAATGCCTCATGCCGTACTTCAGAATAGTCCTTTCTTCCCGTAAATCCTCTCAGATGGTCAATATGCGAGACTTCTCTTGTGAATTCTGCTTTGTGTAAAATTGAGAATGGTCCATAGAACTGGAAAGATCTCTGCAAACCTACCATGGGGAAGAAATGGAGGATGGGCTGTTTCCCCATGGAGTTTCCCTTCCTTATTCTATGCTAACATTATTGCTATGAAACCAGCATTATAGCACCACCTAGTGATGATTTATAAGCATCACAGCATATTCAAAAGTGGATGGTGAAAGTCAAGCATTCAGGAGACAGCCTGGGAGACCAACCATTATAACCATATATATATCAATCATGTCAACTTTGTCTTATTTTAATTTTTGACAATAAAAAGCAAATCTCTGGACACCATGGTTGCTTTGCAAAATCCATAATAAAGTAAGGGAGTGTGATTCCTTCTAAAATGTTAGCCAATGTGGGGAGGGGTGTTTGTGAAATGGAAGCATGTGTATGCAGTCTCACAGTCACCATGGTGACAAAGAGAAGAAACAAAGATTCCAAATTTCCAGCACTGACAAATCTGCCAAAGACATTGTGGAGCCAAACTTAACTATGCAAATGTATGCAAATCTGTCTAGTTTAAATATTATCCTAATTGCATAATTTGTGGGAGGTAGCATAATTATAGAGAACTCTGTGTTTAACAGATTTCTTGGATGTTTTACCAGGCAACTGTTTTAATTTCCCCCTAAGTTTGTCATGTTTGCATTTTATTATATTACAATAAAACACTGAATAATTCCCCCCCCCCCAAGTTCTGAAACATATACTTCATAACCACTGTCAATTAATTATTAACTTTGGGGAGTCTTGTTTATCATGGGGTTATAGCCGTATAACCAGAATGTATGAAATTGAGTCCATCTTTTTGCACATTCCAGCCATTAGACCCTCAAAAGTGAGAGGGTCCCAGTGTGGAAGTGATGAGACTTGTTTATGCTTTGACTTGTATACCCTGCTTCTCCACTTAAAGCCTTCAAAGCAGTTTACAGCATTAAGAAAAGCCCTAGCACTGAAACGACAAGTGAAAAATGAAACCCATCTACAATACATGTTCAAAGCATAAATATTAATTGGACAGCATCTCAAAAAACAGAAGTTGAGTGACTGACTTATTTAGAAATTTGGAGCTACTGGCCTGGATCCTATAACATTATTCCCCTTGCACTTCGCCCCCCCCCCCCGCCCGGGCTCTTTTTGTAGCAGGTACTCATTTGCATATTAAGTGACACACCCCTAATGTAGCCAGTCCTCCAAGAGCTTACAGTAGCTCCTGTAAGAAGAGCTCTGTAAGCTCTTGGAGGATTGGCTACATTAGGGGGTGTGGCCTAATATGCAAAGGAGTTCCTGCTACAAAAAGAGCCCTTTTGTGATGGAAGCTTCCCTATGCTGCGGCAGTTGCTTACTCTGCTCCGAGCACTTTCTTGCTAAATGTATGATTGCCAGTGGTGGTGGAAAGGGTCATCAAGTCACAGCCAACTTATGGCGACCCTGCAGGGTTTTCAAGGCAAGAGACAAGCAGAGGTGGTTTGCTGTTGTGCAACTCTGGATGTCCTTGGTGGTCTCCCATCCAAGTACTAACCAGGGACAACCCTGCTTAGCTTCCGAGATCTGACGGGATCAGGGTAGCCTGGATCATCCAGGTCAGGGCATGTTGTTGCTACATAAAAAGTAAAGATAAAGGTTCCCTTGCTCGAAAGTCAGTCGAATCCGACTCTAGGGTTGCGGTGCTCATCTCCGTTTCCAAGCCGAAGAGCCAGCGCTGTCTGAAGACGTTTCCGTGGTCATGTGGCCGGCATGACTAAACACCAAGGTGCACGGAACGCTGTTACCTTTCCACCAAAGTGGTCCCTATTTATCTACTTGCAATTTCTTGCTTTCGAACTGCTAGGTTGGCAGGAGCTGGAGCTAGAGATGGGAGCTCACTCCGTCATGCAGCACACTTGGGTCTTGAACTGCTGAACTACCGACCTTCCACAGCCTGCAGTTCAGCGTCTTAACCACTTGAGCCACTGAAGCTCCTTGTTGCTACGTACAGCCATATAAATGTGTTAGCTAAGATGGGAAACTTATTTGGGAAACACTGCAATTGTATCTTAATACTTCTAGCTCAGGGATCCTTAATCTTGTTGCGCCTAAGGCACTTTTGGAATGGCACTGCCGCAAGATGGCTGCCATAATGGGCAATCACTAAATGGTTGCCATGGGATGTTGGGGTGCCTCTTCTAAATTAAGGGGACTGATTAAGAGTATGTGGCTCAATGGCCTGCCAAATCCTGGAGCCAACACCGAGTGCATTACAAGAACCTGTGAGGCGAAAGGCAACAAGGCGTTTCTGTGAAAAGATACCATCTTGTTGAGTCTTGTGAAATAATCCAGAAGAGTGCTCTCTGAGAGCCGACACTCAAATTTTGAAGCATTTGAGTAGTTTAAGTCCTGTTTATTGGGACAGGGCTTGACCTGGAGTCTTATATTGTTGGTGGCATTGTGTGACTTTCCCCCTTATTAGCATAAAACCAATGCCCATATTGTTAGACAGAAGCCGAGAGTAAAAATGTTGTCAATACGCAAGCTTCGGTGTGGTGACTTAGCAGAGGACCACTTCAGTGAGATACAACTCGGAGTCTATAGTTTCCATTCTCCCTTTGTCATCTAATCCGGCAGCTGCATCATGACATCAGCATGTGAAGATAAGAAATATGTGCCATTTTCGGGGCACACAATAGAAATTGAGTTGCAGTGAATAAAATGTCACCTTTCTCCTTGCTATCTGAGAAAATGCAAGCACTCAATTTTATGTCCTCTCCCTACCTCCTTTGCTGCCATTCTGAAGCTAATTTAAGGTAAGAGATCCACATGATAACTACAGTGCTTGCTCACATCTAAATCTTGCAAGTGCTATTTCTGTCCCTCTCTTTTAGAGCAGAGGACAGCAGGTGGCATGCTGTTAACAATCCCTGCCTTTATTCACTGTGTATCCCACAACAACGTCGCACCCTCTCTGTGGGAAAGACTGGCATGGAAGAAGGTATAGAGCAGTGCTACTCAACCTTTTCAGGCCTGTATGCGTCTTAGAGTTTTGAGAGTGGGTGGTGAGTGCCACCCACAAAATGGCTGCTGCAGGAGGTGGAGCCAAATAGAATAGCTCCCTTCTTGCACTTCCTGGGAAGAAGGAAAGCCTGAAGGGGGGAATGGATGCCAAGGGAAGTACTGGCAGGCACCATGGCACCCATAGGCACCGCACTGGGGAACCCTGATGTAAAGAGAGCCAGTTTGGTGTAGTGGTCAGGCACACGGACTATAATCTGGGAGAACCGGTTTTGATTCCCCACTCCTCCACATGCAGCTGCTGGTTTGACTTTGGGTCAGTCACAAGTTCTTTCGGAGCTGTTCTCTCACAAGCAGTCCTTGAAAGAGCTCTCTCAGCCCCACCTACCTCACAAGGTGTCTGTTGTAGGGAGAGAAAGGGAAAGGAGATTATAAGATGCTCTGAGACTCCTTTAGGTAGTGAAGGCCAGGTATAAATCCAATTTCCTCCTCCTCCTCTTCTTCTTCGTAAGAGGCAAATCATGTTGTGAGTGTTCAATCATAGTTTGGACATACATATACAGAAGGTATCTAGTGGCCAACCTCTCTGCCCTGATGTGTGTTTACTCAACACCGGAGACTTGTAATAAATTGCAGGTGCTGTTGGGATATTGGCTAGTCCACTGCTGAGTGTACTGAGCTGGTCTCTCAGGTGGTATTGAAATAATCCCAGCTGTATTGTTTTCCAGGCACCAAAAAAAGAAAGGAAAAAAAAAAGATGACAGCATTGACCAATAAAAACTGTTAACGGCCATTTCCCGATAGGCTTAAGACTGTTCTTCCTCCACTGTAAACTGGTGGTGATCTTTACAGTCAACTTTTCCATTCACCATCTGGTATGAAACTCACTTTCCTTGGGGGATTCACCTGTACTGTGCTCCAGAAATGATGCAAATCCTTTCTATTTGGTCCAGCTTTCTGTGTTTGTTTTAAGCCAGGAAGGTTGTTGCAGTTTCAGCCTTAATGCTTTATTTTAGTTAGGTACAAATTGGCTATTTTCTCCCTCTCCTCCCCCCCCCTTTTAAAAGCATCTCAATGTTCCTTGCTGTTGCTTTTTGGAAGGGGCAGTCTAGAAATTAAAGTAACTCATCTGGGCATGTGAGAGAAAGCACGACAATGAAGCTGTACTGAACAGCATTTATTTGAAGAATCTCATTGCTTCCTGTATGTCCTGTGTATCCTATATTCTCAGTCCCTGTGCCACAGGTTGTGGTCATGGCTGCCCACCTGGAAGACTAGGGGAGTGGACAAATTCATGGAGGACTGGGCTATCAGTGCCTACTTATCATGATGGCCATCTACTCTCTCCAGTACCAGAGGTAATATCTTTGAATCTGTGCTGGGGAGCACTGGCAGGATGCTGCTGCTGCAGTCTTCATGTTTAGGAGCTTCTTAAAGGTATCTGGATGGCCACTGTGTGAACAGAATGCTGGACTAAATGAGCCTTTGGTCTGATCCGGCACAACTTTTCTTATATTCTTAGGGACGGTTCACAGTGCAGTTCTAAGCAGAGTTTATTTTATTTATTTATTTATACTTATATCTATACCCTGCCCACCCTGTAAACAGGCTCTGGGCGGCTTACAGAAGATGGCAGAGTGTGCCGAATTAGCATAAAACCATAAAACATTAAAATAATATAAAATATTCTTAACATTACAACAATAGCATTAAGGTGCTCAAAGTATTAAAATAGATGGCGTGAATTTCCATTCCGGCAATCTTCTGATCTTACGGCCAGTCCTATGGTCCAGATATTAAATGGCGTAGTCCATAGTGGGCCAGTCCCATATTCCAGATGTTCAATGGAATAGTTGGTGGTAACGGTGGTGGCGGCGGCTCCTATTTGACAGCCTGGCAGAAGAGCTCCGTCTTGCAGGCCCTGTGGAACTGTACACAGTCCCGCAGGGCCCTGATCTCCGGGAGCTCATTCCACCAGTAAGGAGCCGCCACCAAAAATGGCCTGACCCTGGTGACGGTGAGCCTCGCATCCTTGGGGCCTGGAATAGTTAAACGCTGTTGTGCCCTGGACCGTAGTGCTCTCTGGGGTATAAATGGGGAAAGGCGGTCCCTCAGGTAAGATGGACCCTGGCCATATAGGACTTTAAAGGTAAGTACCAGCACCTTGAAGTGAATCTGGTATGCTATTGGCACTGGCACCAACGGTGCCCCATCGAAAGTAGGGAGCAGGACCCCCAACCCCTCACCACTACGACTCAGGTACAGGACCTCCGCCTTCGCCGGGTTTAGCCTCCACCGGCTCAGCCTAAGTCAACCAGCCACAGCCTGCAACGCCCGGTCCAGATCTTTCAGTCTGGAGTCTGACTGGCCGCCCAATATCAGATAGAGCTGGGTGTCATCTGCATACTGGTGACAACCCAGCCCGTACCTCCAAGCCACCTGGGCAAGGGGGCGCATATAGATGTTAAACAACATTGGGGAGAGCACAGCGCCCTGAGGTACCTCCTTCTAAGCCCACTGATTTTAATGAACTTAGAAAGGCTTAACTTTGCTTAGGGTTGCACTGTGTGTGTCCCAAGAAGAGAGAAATGAGGAGCAGAGTCATCCTCATCCCTGGGATTCATTTCATAGCAGCTTCCTGCGGTTGCTTCCACAGGCAGTTGCTAGGTGCTGATGTCATGCATTCAGCTCAGAGCTGATTCGTACTTTTTGACATTTTTATTTGGGTGCGGTAAGCCGGACGTGTGCATGTGCAAAACCTGCTGTGCGTCTTGGAAGCAGCAGCAAGGAAAAGATTGGGATCCCGCTTCTGAGTGTTTGAGGGCAACAGGTCCCAGAATGACACACACTGAATGTATAGGCAAGTCTCCCTTTAAAAAAAATGCACATCACACACAGGTGGTCTACAATCAAATATGCAGTGTGAGCTGGTCTCCAGTGGGTGAACACTGAGGGTGATTTCTCACGAGAGCTGCCTCGCAGCACAGCGCCGTTTGCCTCGACACAAACGTGTCAATTTCACACCCGAAGCTCCGGGGCTGCATTTGACTCGGGGCTTCGCCCGATTTCCTCCGCAGTTTCATGATCCTCAAAAACCAGGATCACGAAACTGCGGAGGAAATCGGGCGAAGCCCCGAGTCAAAATGCAGCCCCGGAGCTTCGGGTGTGAAATTGACACGTTTGTGTCGAGGCAAACGGCGCTGTGCTGCGAGGCAGCTCTCGTGAGAAATCACCCTGAGACTCTCAGGAATGTGAGGATCTCTGTGGCGATTGTAACGGAAGCTACATCCAGCAGTTTCAGTGGGCAGAGCAACCCTTCGTGTGAGGGGAAAATAATTAAAATATTGTAGCAATGAATTAGGTATCTCTTAATATTTAACCCAGATGTATATGGCATCTCTGGCCACGTGCCTGAATATATCCTGACAACACTGCAATTCCCTTTGTCTCCTTGTTTGTCGAAAGCCATTTGTTCCTATCAGAAAAGGTGTGTTTTAAAGGCAAAATACCCTTCAGTTCCCACTAGAGGGCTCTGCAAGACTGAAAACCAGGCAAGGGCTACCAGCCAGCCAGCCTGCCCAAAAGCTCTCCTGCTAATGATGGAAGCCATAGCTTTGCCTTTTGCTAATCAGAACGATGAATTCTTTGTCTTTTCACGGGTCAGACATGGAAGGCTTACTGTGTGCTTTATCCCACTTAACTCTATTTATATCTTAATGTTTTATCCAGTGGTATTTATGGATATTTTCGCTTCTCAGTAAAGATTAACCATAGGGGAAGAGTGTGTCTTTAATTTCTCCAGGTGATCAGGCAAAAAGAGCACATGGGTGTAACAAAAGGGATACCTTGAAGCCTCCCAGTTCTTGGCTTGAGAACAGGCCCGTTTCTGAACAATAAAGAAGGGATGTGTATGGATTTGTAGCGCTACCTGTTTTAAATACGAAGGGGAACATAGTACACACAGGATCGGTTTTGACAAAGTCTTCAATTTAAATGCATAGGTAGGTTTCCACTAGGGAGCAATTCAATGTTAATTTGGTCTTTTATAATGTAAAATATAGCCTCTGGTATAGTTTCCTCCAGGAACGTGCACTTTACAATGTGTTCCTGTATGAATAGATTTATGTGTTCAAGGGAGCTGGAAGCAAATTACAGACTGGATGATTAATGTGTAGGTTTCATGGATCAGGATTCGTAAGGATATCAAAAAGAATAACAACACTTGCAGACATGCAAGGTAAATGTTTGAAGGATCAGATCTCAGCCATGCCTCGGCTGCTGTGTTTGGACGTCATGACAACCTGGAGATTGAACAAAGCCTGCCCAATTCAGGAAGCTTCCAGTTGCCACCAGCCAGTTATGGGAAGAAGGCCAGGGAGGCAGGGAGGGGCACGCGAGCACGAGAGCCAGCTGTGCTCATGGCCATCACGAAGAAGCAGAGGTTTGTTGTGGTCGAAGTCTAAGGGGTTGTCCTCGAAATGGGAATGCAACAAAGTAGACTAGAATACCACTAAAGTATTGCACAGTGGGTGCTCTTCGCATTTTGTGCTCTGCAGTGATCCTGTTGGGCCTGTTTTCAGGTTTGTGGGGATTAGCACATAGATTGAAAGAGGGCCAAACGACATGATACATTTCCCTCCCCAGACCCGACTCACTTTCCCTGCAGCCATGCAACAGCTGTAGGGGATGTCATTTGAAAAATCAGTGGGTGCATGATTTGTCTTGGAACTGTGCCATGAGGGGAAGGGGTATCACATAGTTTGGTTGGTGTCTGTGTGTGTGTGTGTGTGTGTGTATAGCCTCTGCATATAGAATTCCCTGTGCATGCTGGAGACCAAGGAAGTTGTTGAGTACTCTATCTCTCTCTGTGTGAGGAGTGAGTGTCAAAGTCCCTTTTGAAGTGTTATCTCTGTACCATTCAGTTCAAACCCTTTTCTGTAGTTTCAATTATTCCCATTAACTTGATGGGAGAAGGTTTCTATTCTTTCTCAGAACAAGGAGTAATAAATGGCATTTCTATCACTTTTTTTTTAAAAAAATGTTATTTCACATCTTTGTAAAGTCCACCTTCCAAGATGTAAAATGCAGCCACCTTTTTCTTTCTTGATTTTACTGGAGACGCCTTGCTTTGTTTCTGAAAAGTAACCATTGAAGGGCAGCATCTCTTCTTCTTTTTTTTAAGCAGGAGATTAGACATATCATCTTGTGTTCAGCTGGGTAATCTCTTCTCATCACGCTGGAAATGATATCTGTCAGAACGGAGTGGAACCAACATTTGGTATTCATTAACTTTCTGGATGGCAATCTTTTAACAATGCTCCCTAGAATAAAAATAAATTATGAGCAAGAAAGCTCAAGGATCTGAGCTCTCATTACTTGGTATCAGACCTCCCTTTTCTTTTACCATTTCCACTTGCGTTCTGCCAGGGCACAAGGGCCAAATGGCAGTGGAGCCGCCGAAGGCTTTAGTTTTCGCTACTACTCTCGAATCTTCGGTTCCCAGCAAAAACACTTGGTGCCAGGGATGTTTGCCTTGTCCTGTTATCAGTTTTTCTCCTTAACCTTCCCGTAGCCAAATATAGACTTCAAACAGGGACCTACTCATCTTGTAATCAGTATGCGAGAAATGTGTGGTGTCATGTGGTGTGATAATGGCCGTCATAATCTGCATAGAAGAATGCATTTTTTAAAAAAGATTTTATGCTACCTTATGGATGCGCACATACCCATCCCCCTTCATTTGTTCATTTAGTTATTTATAGCCCGCTATTCTTTCCAAAGTGGCTTAGATAAGTGGCTTTCTTGGCCCCTTGTGCGCCCACTGCCTCATGTTCACATACTCTCCTCTACTCTCCCCGCTGTTCCTGCCTCTTGGTCCCTGCCTCATAAACACAGGAACACACAGATGTGGAGAGAGATACAGAGAACCTCACAGCCACATGATTTCCTCTCCACTGGCATCCTGGGTCCTTTCACCTGTTTCCCCCTCCTCTTCTTCTCCTCTTTCCAGTATCTCTGAGCACTGGGGAAGAGTGGGGAACCGTCTCCCCTTGCCATTTTTTTAATTTTTTGCCATCGAGTTGTAGCTGGCTTAGGGCGACCACGTAGGGTTTTCTAGGCAAGAGATGTTCACAGCTGGTTTGCCATTGCCTGCCTCTGTGCAGCAGCTCTGGGATCCCTTGGTGGTCATCCCATCAAAGTACTAACCAGGGCTGACCCTACTTAGCTTCTGTGATCTGACGAGATCAGGGTAGCCTGGGCTATCCAGGTCAGGGCCCCTTGCTATTTACCCAAGCCAAAACACACAGGAGGGGCTTTTTGCCCCAGTGCAGGACTGCATGGGAACTGAATGCTGTGTAATTTGGTCCTGAGCTTCTTTGCTTTTTACTGCCCATATGACAGGGAGACTTTTGACAGGCAGAGCTTTCTGTGTCTGCCCCAACATTATCAACAGCAGATGTTACAACTTCACATTTCTTCTCTGGTTTCTGCTGTTAATGTCACAGCAGTCTTCTCCTTCAATGACCTCAACTTACCTAGCTGATAACCAAACCATTGCCCTATATACAAAAAATGTGCCCTGTATCGTAGACTGAACCTGATGTGAGATATTTCCATTCAGAGCAGAACCTAGAGATTGTTCAATGTTCTGGCTTCTTTGGGAGAAGCGAATTTATGCACCGTATATCTGCCGATATTGGACTCTAAGGCAATTTCCAGTTGTATAAAAACAAAACGAAATTTTCAACGGAAAGAATTACAAATTTAAAATGAGCCAATCGAGATGGCAACAAGACTGAGCTGTTCTTCATCTTTGATAGAGGACTTAAGACGTTATGTGAGTCCTAAGATGGTCCTTCTTGCTATTGGACTGGATGGGCCATTGGCCTGATCCAACACTGGCTTCTCTTATGTTCTTATGTTCTTCCATGGCCTTTTTGGTCCTGGCCCCGACCTGGTGGAACTTTCTGCTGAACAACATCAGGGCCCTGCGGGATCTGATGCAATTCCACAGGGCTTGTAAGGCAGAGATGTTCCACCAGGCTTTTAGCTGAGGGCAGCAACAGTTAACACTGGCACCCTCTTTTCCTTCCTATGACCCCCACATCCCCTTCCCCGCCCTGCTGTGCAGACAGCACTGTAGCCAGCAAAAGGGGTTTATATCGCCATCTGGACTGGATAATTTATTGGTGTATTGTGACAATTTTATGCTGATTGTATTTTAACTGCTTTTAAGGTTGTAAATAGCCCAGGTTGGGTGATTCATAAATTTAATAAATAAATAAATCTCTCTCTTCTGCTTGCACTCTTTCTGTCTTTGTTCTATTTATGATTTATTGAAAATGCACCATTACTATCTTCTGGGAATATATATTGCCGTGCTTTTCTCTCTGTCGCTAGTTGTAGGGAAGTTTTTAATATGTCTCGGCCAGAGTGGTGTTTACCCTTGAAGGGTCGCTGTAAGTGATCTTAGGACCTTTCCCGGCCCAGTCGGTGCCTGCATCTCCATAATGACGAGAGTCCATTGTGCTCCCATCCCCACTTTCAATGCTAAGAGCATTTTGCTCTTAATAAAATGCCAGTTGAATTGTAACAAGGTTCGGAAGCCAAGGCTGAATCCCAAGGTGAATTGTCAGTGCCTGGAAGTTGGGTGATCTTAATAACTTCCCCCGTAGTGACTTTGCTTCTTTGATTGTATCCTCGCTCGAGACTCAGCACAGGAAGGGAGAGACAGAAGAGACTGCTTTGATGTTTCCTGCCAGTCCCCATGTTTCACCCCTCCGTTTTTTGGGGGGGTCTGAACTACAGATGGAAGGGCATTTGTGTGGCATTTTTGTTAGACAGACTGCGGTGGGTATGGGAGTTTTGTCTCCAGTATTTTCAGCTGGGGGGGGGGAGTAACAAAACGGAGGTTTGGAAACATGGAGAAAACACTAGACTCAGCAAAATGCTCTTTTATAGTGGCTGATGCTTCAGTCCCCAAACAAGGAGCCAAGATAATTAGTCTGCCATTTGTGAATAACTATGTTTAGCTAATGTCAAGAAGCCTCCCTTTCAGCAGAATGAATCACATGGCGGTTAGTGCCTGATGAGGGAGAGGCATTTCACTCTGAAAACATGCTCACGGCTGTATAATGAATGCAATCATTGAGCTGTAACGCACAGGGGGGCGACAGATCCCAGGCAGACTCATGCCATCCCATCATTCTTACTCCAAACACTTGTTTAGTTTCTATTTTGCTTTTTAAAAACATATCCCTTTTAAGGATGCGTCTTTAAAAAAGAGGGATAAAGGTAGCAGCAATATGAATAATGATACAAGCTGGGAGCTGAACGTAGAGAAAGGCAGAGCAAGTGGAAAAGAATAAAAGATTTTCTTTTCTGGAATGTTTTGCTCCACATTGCTCCCGAGGGCTTGATCTGTGGGAAGCTCCTCTCTCGCCCTCCCTTTGTCTTCCCTAGTTTAGCCAAGAGCTGCTTTTGGACCTTTCAAGAGGGTTCGACTCCAGCGGAGACTCTGAGTTCCTGCTCCATAGAGCACTTTAGAGACAGAGAACAGCAATGCTAGCAGCAAAACCATCTTCTTCAAGAGATTGTAGGGGGGTTGGCTTGGTCTGAATCACGCCTAAAAGAGGACAGCAGGATTAGGGAAGGAGTTGGGAGTCAGCTGGAGGGAGTATTATTATTTTTTGCAAATTATGTGGTGTGTGTCTGTGTTAAGTGCCGTCAAGTCACTTCCAACCTGTGACAACCCTATGATTCCATGATCTCCAAAACAGCCTATCGTTAACAGCCTCACTCAGGTCTTGCAAACTGAGGGCCCTGGCTTCCTTGACTGAGTCAATCGATTTCATCTTGGGTCTTCCTCTTTTCCTGCTGCCCTCATATTTTCCTAGCATTATTGGATAGCCACAATTTAGTCAGATTCTAGGGAGAGTTCAGGCTTGATTTGATCTAGAACTCACTTATTTGTCTTTTTGGCTATCCACGGTATCCATAAAACACTCCTCTGACAGCACATTTTAAATCACTCTGCTTTCTTCCTGTCAGCTTTCTTTGCTATGTGGTATCTACCTTCAGAACCTAAGAAGAGCCCTGCTGGATCAGACCAATAGTCCATCTAGTCCAGCATCCTGTCTCACACCATTCCTGTTTCCTTCCTTTGTTGTCTACATTCCATTCTTTGTTGAGAGCCAGCATGGTGTCATGGTTAGAATGTGGGACTGGGATCTGGGAGACTCAGGTTGGAACCCTCAGTCTGCCTTGAAAGCTTGTTGGGTGACCTTGGGCCAGTCACACACTTGCATTTTAACCTACATCATAGGGTTGTTGTGAGGATAGAATAGAAGACAGGATGAGTAGATTGGAAGCAAGCAGGTATACAATGCTAATTCCAAAGTGACATCACTTCTGAAGCAAGAATCATAGAGTTGGAAGGGACCTCTGTGGTCATCTAGTCCACCCCCCTGCACAAGGCATGAAATTCACAAATACCTCTGAGACTTCCAGTCTACGGAACAGCGATGGCGAATGCTCTCCCCACAATGGGGGAGAGCGAATCGCACACCAGCGGCCTGGAGGGGTGCCACCTCAAGTGCCCCCCTTTGCGATAGGCTCCAGGCCAGGGGGCTTTTGAGGGGCAGCCTCTTTGATGACGCAATGCCAAAGAATTGAGGCTCCCTTCCACCCCGATGGTCTAGTCACTGAGTGGGCTTTGGGCACAAGCTGGACTGACCGGGACAAGCACTGGAGATCGAGCGGAATGGCGTAAAACCGAGCGTGGTCAGAGAAACTGACCGACAATGAACGTGAGTTCTGAATAAAATGGAGTAGTTTGAAAAGCAACCCCCCCCCCACGGTTGAAAAAAAATTGCAAAGAGGGACACCTCTTATGCGAGTGAGCAGCTAACGGACATGAAGGGGGGGAGGGGAGGAAGTAAACCGAAAGTGTTTTGAGAGACTTATCTGAATTGCAAAGTCATTTGGTGAGTTTTCCGAGTTGCGTGGAAGTGGCAGTAACTGTAAACAAAATGGGAAAGATGGTGGCCCAGCAGAGAAAGTTTAAAATGAAGCCGGGCAGTCAGAGTCCGAAACCGGAAGAGAGAGCAGATGTCCTCAACAAGCCAGTGATGGAACAACTCGATGGTATTAACCAGCAATTGACCGTGATGAATAAAAACTTTGCAGCACAGCAGCTTCAGCTGAACGAAACAGAGAAAAAAGTGGAGCAGGCAAACGAGAAAATTAAAGAGATAGACACCACAAGCAAGAAGTTGAAGAAAAGGATGGGAGATGTGGAAACGAAGCAGAATTGCCAAGAGAATCGAGTTTTGGAGCTACAGATGGAAAAAGCTAACATGATTCTCAGGTTTCAGGGAGTTCCTGAAACGGATTGGGAAAACCTGAAGAGGGTGCTTAGTGAGATCATCACTCCAGTAATAGGCTTAACAGCGGATGAACTTGTAAATGAAATGGAGTCAGCCTATAGGGCATACTCCAATTATATTAAAAAAATAGCCTACCTGGAAAAACAGTTGACAGGTTTTCAAGAAGACAAACCAGAGATGCCATTTTAAAAGCAACATCAGCAACTCCACTGAAAATGGGAAATGTAATCATCAAAACCTTAAAGGACATTCCATTTGAAATTAGACAAAAGAGGAAAAATTATAAGGACTTAATTTCTTTCCTTCAAACTAATGGGATATCGTACAGATGGGCGGTTCCAGAGGGTGTCATCTTTAAGATCAACGATAGAAGAGAGAAGATAGACTCCACTTTTAAAGCTAAAGAATTTTTGAGATGTCATCTGGGGACAGATGAAGAGTCCAAAGAGGAAGAAATGAAGTCGAGTGACTCTGCTACCTCTGGAATGGAAGAGGACTCTGCGGCAGAAAATGGTGCAGGACCTGCCAGAGTGGTATACGATTTCAGAGACAGAAAGCCGACGTAAAGGCAGAAGGACTTGGAAAATGGCCTTTTGAAGCAAAGAATAAGAAGATGATCAGAGATTTCTCTCATAACAACTAATAAAATAACATATAAATAGTGAATTGTTATAAGCAAGAACTCTATAAGTATATTGTGACATTAACACTTATGGTACTAACATTTTTATTTACAGTGAAAAGATCTCCTCCTCTTGAGGTTTTAGTTTAGTGTGGTTTGTTTTCCTTTATCCTTAGCTGTAGTCCCTTTCCTAATATTTCTTTGTAGTTTTTGTAGTATTTGCAAAATAAAAAATATCTCTCCAGGGATTTAAAAAAATTCACAAATACCTCTCCTTCCACACCCGCAGTAACCACTGTTCTACACCCAGAAGATGACAAAAAACCTCCAGGATCTCCTGACCCCAAAGTGGCAATAAGCTTTTCCCTGGGTGTGTAAGAAAGGGCCACGAGAACTAAGCACTGAGGCAATTCTTCCTGCCCTCCCTCTCATGATCTGCTTAAGTTCACACAATCAGCATTGCTGTCAGATGGCCATCTAGCCTCTGTTTGAAAACCTCCAAAGAAAGAGAGCCCACCACCTCCCAAGGAAGCATGCTCCACTGAGAAACCACTCTAACTGTCAGGAAGTTCTTCCTAATGTTTAGCTGAAACCTCTTATGGTTTAATTTCAACCTGATGGTTCTGGTCCAACCTTCTGGGGCAACAGAAAACAACTCCGTACCATCCTCTGTATGACAGCACTTCAAGTACTTGAAGATGGTTATCATATCACCTCTAAGTTGTCTATTCTGCAGGTTAAATATATCCAGCTCCTTCAACCTTTCCTCATAGGACTTGGTCTCCAGACCCCTCACCATCTTTGTTGCCCTCCTCCGGACACGTTCCAGCTTGTCTATATCCTTCTTAAATTGTGACCAAAACCGAATGCAGTACTCTAGGTGAGGTCTAACCAGAGCAGAATAAAGTGCTACCATCACTTTGTGGGATCTGGACACTATACTTCTGTTGGTTCAGCCCAGAATCACATTTGCCTTTTTAACTTCCGCATCACATTGCTGACTCAAGTTCAGTGTATGGTGTACTAAGACCCCTAGATCCTTTTCACAAGATCATCCTGTATCCTGATTCTGTCTTCTACCGTATTTGCTACCCCTCCCAATTTAGTATCATCTGCAAATTTAATAAGCATTCCCTCTATTCCTTCATCCAAATCATTGATAAAGATGTTGAACAAAACAGGTCCCAGGACAGATCCTTGAGGCACTCCACTTGTCACTCTTCTCCAAGAGGATAAGGAACCATTCACAAGCAATCTTTGGGTGCAATCTGTCTACCAGTTACAGATCCATCTAATAGTCATAGGATCCAAACCATATTTTTCCAATTTGTCAACAAGAATGTTATGTGGAACTTTATCAGAAGCCTTACTGAAATCAAGATAAGGCTTTTGAGCAGCACATTGGAATCCAATGGTTATTTTACCAGTTTTCTCATCCCTGGACAAACTCAAAAAATTAGCTCTTTTTCCCCAAACCAAAGCCAGAATAGCTTTTCACAGTCCTATGGAAGATGTGTGTCATAATTCATGGTGTGTGTGTTTTTTTTAAATAGAAAGGCAGATTTAATTACTCTTTTCTATTAGAGATTATTATGAATCCTCATTCCAGTTGTTTTGAACCCCAAATCCCCAGTTGGATTCACTTCCATTCTGTAGGTATTGGACCCTTGACTCATATATTTTCCTTTTATTTGCATGGAACATTTATTGTAAAATGGATGGCTTTCCCCCCAATAACATCCATGCATCATTACACAAAGATTTTATACGTATTATATATAAATGTCATACATTTAATGTATAAATACATATACATCTCTCCTTTATTATAAAGGAGTTTTGGGTGCCAGAATTCTAAAATGCGCCCCGTTAGTGTATGGGCGGAAAATATGCTACTCAGAAGAGCTGCCTCCAATGACTGGCTCCCTCAGCCAACCTGCCCTGCCATTGGCTGGGTGGCTGGGAGGGGAGGGAGCCAGTCATCGGAGCCAGCGTCTTCTGAGCGGCCATCTTCCCCACATACACTAAGGTAAGCTTTCAGCCCAGCGGCGAACGGAGCCGATAGGCTCCGTCCGCCGGCTTCCCCCC
>NW_015174871.1:338245-363307 GCF_001447785.1 Gekko japonicus | reverse complement strand
ATCTCTCCTTTATTATAAAGGAGTTTTGGGTGCCAGAATTCTAAAATGCGCCCCGTTAGTGTATGGGCGGAAAATATGCCACTCAGAAGAGCTGCCTCCAATGACTGGCTCCCTCAGCCAACCTGCCCTGCCATTGGCTGGGTGGCTGGGAGGGGAGGGAGCCAGTCATCGGAGCCAGCTCTTCTGAGCGGCCATCTTCCCCACATACGGTAAGGGACGCTTTCAGCCCAGCCCTCCGTCCACCGCTTCCCCCCGGCCCCTGTCCACAGTCCAGGCCGGGTCCCCTCCCCCCCTCCTTTTTCTCTCTCTCCCCTCCCAACATTCTCTCTCTCACCCACTCTGTTTCCCCCCTCTGTTTCTCTGCCCTTCTTCCTTCTCAACTATCCTTCCTCCCATTCACTCTCTTTCAATCTCTGTCTTTCTACCCATCTACCCTTCCTTCCTTCCTTCCTTCCTTCCTTCCTTCCTTCCTTCCTTCCTTCCTTCCTTCCTAGCTTTCTCCCTTCCTTTCTTTCCAAAATAATACCATAAACCCCACTCTGTCTCCCCCACTTTTCTCTCTTTCCCCCCTCTCTAACTCTGTCTCTCTCTCTCTACCTCCTCTTCTCCATTCCTCCCTTCCACTCGCCCTTCCTTCCTATCTAGGGCCCGTCGTCTACCGCCACGACGGGCTTTCCTTACTAGTTGCATATATAAACCTCACAGTATACAATACAAATTAATCCCTGTCACCAACAGGGAAAAGCAGAGAATTGAAATTATTGACTAAAATACAAATGGATATAAAATAAACAAAAGTGGGAACTTCCATTCACTCTTAAATTCTATGCGCTGCTGCTGTTTTAACAGATTTTCTATATTACAGCTTTTAGTGAGCTTTTGTCCCTTGATCAGGTTATTTCTAGCTTTTCATGTGGAGGAGAATACTGTAACAGTGCAGTGGTCTGTTGGGATGCAAATCAACTACAAATTGATGAAAATGAAAGACCAAGAGACCAAGAAATGAAATACCAAGAAAATGTTGCGATAAACTACGAACATTCAGCATGCTACCCATATATGAAGGATGCTGTCCAATCCTCAAAGAGCTCTCTGCTGCTGTAAGAGCTATTTCTTGTAGTTATTATTATATATAATTGTGGTGTAAATCTCTCAATGTAAACTGTGGAAAGGAGATAATGTCAAGCTGATTGATAAAGTGAATAGGACATGACAATCTGTGAGGAGGAAAAGGAGGGGAACATTATTTTCAGCCAAGGCAGGTTCTCATGATGTCACTTAACACTTGATAAGCGGATTGAGAATCCAAAGATCAGATTTAAATTACTGGGCAATGAATCGAGATGGAGATAAAGGGGTCCACTCTAGTGATTATATCCCTTCTTGACTGAAATAAGAGATTAAATAATACATCATACTGTTTTACCTAATTCCACTTTCCTGGTGGGATTTATCCCCCCCAGCAAGGGCTGAATGCAACACTAAGCAATAACCAAGAGAAAACATGCCAGAACTGAGATTATCTTTCGTATTACGTACTCTAGCGGTATCTTTTATACAGAGTTTACATAAATACCATTTTGTGCAATGGTGCTTATTGAATTGTTTTTATGCGTAGCTTCATGGAGGAACATTGGAAAGTAAATAACTATCAAAATGAAACAAAGCTGATATTCTAGTGTTCTGTGGTGCAGTTGAGTCATTTAAATTGCTTTTAGCCTGATAAATTCAAGAACCCCAAATGCTGAAGGGTTGTAATTCCACATTCCCTAGCATCTCCAGTTAAAAAAATCCCAGGTAGTACCATTCAGTGCCTGAGACTCCAGAGATCCACTGCTAGCTAGTTAGAGGAGACAGTGCTGATCTAGGTGGATCGATGTTTTGACTCATTATAATGCATAAAGCAGCTATACATAGTGAAGTGTTTAATGATGATCAAGTCTAACATGTCATATGTCTAAGGGAGCAAGATAACATTTTTCTTCTTCTGAATTATTTTTTCTTTAGGCCAATCCAAATTATAGTGAGTGAAAGACCTTCACTAATTACTGGATTCCCTCTGGTTTCCAGAAACCTTTGTCATATTCAAAAGATATATGCATCGTGGATGAAGTGGATTGTTTGGATCTTTTTTTTTCTGAAACCCCCAAGAGGGTAATTTTATTGGTTTTTCAATAGACTACATAACTACAACAGAAAATATAGGAAGGGGGACTACAACTAGGGAAAAAGAAAAGATACCCACACTAACTAAAAACCCAAGAGTAGGAGATCATTTCCATGTTAAACTACATGTTAGTAGATATGTGTTAGTATAACAATATACTTATGAGTTATTTTTAACTACTGCTTCAATGTTAGTAATTTTAATATTTTGAGACCACTTCTTGAGCATCTTTTTATTTTCATAGGGCTATTTTCAGAGTCCTTCTGCCCTTACTTCTGTCTTCTTTCTCTGAAATCATACATCATTTTGCTTGCTCCCGCACCCGCTTCCTCCCCAGAGTCCTCCCCCGTTCCAGAGGTAGCAGAGTCACTCGATTTTGTTTCTTCATCTTTGAGTTCTGTTTCTGGCTCCAGCTGTCGCCTCAAAAATTCCTTTGCTTTAAAGATGGAGTCAATCTTCTCTCTTTTATCATTGATTTTAAAGATGGCACCTTCCGGGATCGCCCAGCGATGTTGTATTCCGTTTGTCTGAAGAAATGAGATTAATTCTTCGTAGCTTTCCCTCTTTTGACGGATTTTAAATGTGATGTCTTTTAGAGTCTTAATATTTGTATTCCCAAATTTCAGTGGATTTGCCGAAGTTGCCTTTAATATAACATCGCTGGTCTGTCTTCTTGCAAACTTGACTACAATCTCCCCAGGCAGGCTATTTTTTAAAATGTAATTAGAGTATACCTGATAGGCAGACTCTATATCTTTTATTATTTCCTCCACTGATAAGCCTGTGACTGGAGCGATGATCTCTCCCAGAGTCTTCTTCAAATCTTCTTTTTCCTTTTCAGGCAGTCCCTGAAATTTGAGAGTCATGTTTGCTTTGTCCATTTGCAGCTGAAGTAAACGGTTTTCCTGCAGCTTTTGTTTTATTTCCACCTCTGTCACTCTTTTCCTCATCTTCTTGTTCCCGGTGTCCATCTCTACCAGCTTCTCAGTTGCCTGCTCCACTTTTTTCTCCGTCTCTGCCAGCTGGCGCTGCTGCAAGGCAAAGTTTTGGTTTAGTGTGGCCAGTTGCTGGTTAATACCATCGAGCTGCTCCAATACCGGTTTCAGCATATCCGCTAACGTCTTCATGACGTCTGCTCCCTCTTCCGATCTTGGACTCTGGCTGCCTTTCGGTTTTATTTTCCCTCGTGGAACCACCATGTTCTCTCTTTGTTTACAATTCAACACCTCTGTTTTAGACCTTGAAAGACTCGCTGTTTCTCTATCCAAGCTCAAGTAAGTCTCGCAAAATGCAACGCTGTTTCTCTCCCCTCCCCCCCTTTGCTTCTTTGATCTATTCAATCGCTCAGGAGGCGTCCTTCCCTGCACTCTGCTTTCTCCACGGGGGTGGGAGGGGTGGGGCTTCACTTTACAAAAACAGTCCGTTTATCTCTCACTCATGTTCATTGTTGGTCACTTCTGACCGATTGTTTGGATCTTTTCCAATTTGGTTTCAGGCCTGGTTATGAGGCCAAAACAGCCTTGGTCATTGTCATGATCTGGGCTGTGCCACCAGAGGCCTACCAGGCCCAGGAAGCCTGGCTAGCAGTAGGTGAGGCTGGGCCTACAACTCCCAGAAGCCCCTGAGAGGTTTTGGAGCCAAAATTGACCAATAGGAAAAGAGGAGGGCTTGGAATAAAAGATCTGGAGCAGCAGGAAGAGTTGTTCTTTTTCCCAGAGGGCAGAACCAGAAGGAAGGCTGCTGCAGGGGAGAGACCCTCATCCTGAGGAAAGGGTGAGTAGTGTAAGGCCACTTGAGATAGTGAGCTAGGGATAGTATATATTTAGACACGTTAGGGCATTTGATTTCTTTCTTTTCACCCACTTACTGTTATTCTGCACCTTGTTGTTTGACCTCCTATAAAATAAACCTTTTCCTTGTTGTACTCTGCCTGGTCCTCATGCCTATTATTCAGCCAAAAGGGAGGTCTGAAGGTCTTGGGAGGGTACTCTGGGCCTTCTCAAGGGATCCTAAATCCAGAGTGGTGGCAGTGTCAGGTGACACCCCACCTGAGCCATGACTGTCACACAGGTGGATGACATGCACCAGGAGATGAACTGAGGGAGTATAGCTCTGTTGATTTTTCTGGGCCTCTCAGCAACTTTCTGTACTATCTGTCGTGGTATCCTTCTGGATACCTTTCTGGGCTGGGACTCAGAACCATCATTTTGTGGTGGTTCCTGACCTACCTGGAGGGTACGTTTCAGATGGTGGTGCTGGGGGATTGCTGCTCAGCTTCTTTGCCTTTGGACTTTAGGGTCCCACAAGGCTCCATCTTGTCTCCTATGCATTTCAACATGTACATGAAATTGCTGGTTGAGGTTGTCCATGGATCTGAGCTGGGGTGTCACTGATATGCAGATTATACTCAGCTCTATTTTGCTCTTCTGGCCAATCCCAGGAAGGCTATAGAAACCCTGAACTGGTGCCTGGAGGCAGTTTTGGAGTAGATGTATGCTAATAAACTATAGTTTACTCCTGACAAGACAGAAGTGCTACTGGTGAGTGGAAAGTGTAACCTGGGACTTAAGGTGTTACCCATTCTGGATGCGGTTGCACTCCCCACTGAAGGAACAGCTCCGCAGTCTAGGTGTGATCTTGGACCTAGGCCTATTGCTGAATAAACAGTGGTGTCTGTGGTCAGGAGTGCTTTTTACCAGCTTTCTGGTTAGCCAGTTGAGGCTTTCCCTGGACAGAAGAGATCTGGCCACTGTGGTGCATACCCTAGTTACATCTAGACTGACTCTACATGGGGCTGCCCTTCAGAAACTTAAGTTGGTATTGAATGCTCCATCCAGCATAGACTGCCCCCCCTGCTCTCTATGGCTCACCCAGTTCTGTGGCTCACCCAGCACAGTCTTCTCTCCCAGGCTGCTGTGGCTTCACTGCTGGGCCCAGTGTGGCTGCTGAGCTGCCTCTTGCCAGGCCCAGTGCAGCTCCCGCACTGCCACACCACCAGAGATAGGTGGGCAAGTGCAGAGAACACTTTTTAATTTTTTTTTTGTGGGGGGGGAGGGTTTAAATCCCTGTGTTTTTAAAAAAAACATTTCAGATTTTTCTGCACCCCTGGAGAGTCCCCCAAGTGTGCAGAAAAATCTTTTTCAGCTCCATGTGGATCTGATCCGTGGATTTGACTATCCTCAGATGGGGGCCACAGGCGGTTATTAGAATATAAGATGGCCAGGTGACAGAGACTAGTTCCTCTGGAGAAAATGGCTGCTTTGGAGGGTGGACTCATTATTTTAACCCACTGAGGTCCCACCCCTCCCCAGACCCCTTCTTCCCCAGGCTTCCTCCCAAAAATCTCCAGGTATATTCCATCCCAGAGTTGTCAACCCTATCAGTTTGTATACTTACCTTTTTAAGATAAAGGGCTGGAGACTAATAGAGATCCTGGTGGCCTAGTGGCATTGCTAGGACTTTGATAGAATCTTCTATGTGACATTTGCTCAAAAAACCGCAAGGAAATTCATGGATTTGTGAGATCCCTTTTTCTGCTGTAAACACTTGTTCTTATAAATGCTGTTCTACATGATGAAGCACAGGTACAACTTGGAGCTAACAGCTCTATACATTTTCCTTAGGAGGAACTTTGTGTGGTGATGGGCAATTTTCCTCCTGGCTCACTTTGCAATCAGCTTCATTATTGTAAGCTTTCTTGAAGAACTCTCAAAATAAGCTTGGAATCCCCCCCCCCCTTCCTATTAGTATGAGCTTTGGGGAACTCTCTATGAGTTATTTGTATGAGTTTTCCTTTTTGTATATTTTCAAAGTGAGGGAGAACCTGTGTAGGCTGGAATCCACAGTGGAGACCAGCAGGCATGCCTCGTGGCAGAGATGATGGAAGAAAAAAGGAAACCTTTCTGATTGTCAAAAGCACGATTGTCATTTTTTCCTGGACTTTTACCTTTTGGAATGCTGATGGATTTGTATTGGGCTTCTTTATTCAATTGTCATATATTTTATCTTTGTTAGTGATTTTCATGCAGATTTATATTGCATGTAGTGATTTAGTGCACTTTTACAGTAGTTGCAAACAATGGCATTATTATCTTTATTGTATATATTTTGGATTATATCTGTTATTTTTATTAGGGGGCTTAAGTGGATGTCACTGGATTTTTCTCCACCCACATATTTTACCCTTCTGTACTTTTGTGCTTTTGTCTTGGCAAAGATGGTTGGCCTCATTTTTAAGGCTTGGGTGCTCAATCCACTGCTACCTCATGTTTAAGGTAAGAACATGCTTCAGCAGGTCTATTGGCACTGGGGAGTATGGGAAATGTAGTTTCCAATGCCTCAATTCAATGGATTGAGCTGGGAGGCATAGATAGTTCTATTCAGCATACTTTTCAGTATTATCAGTATTCAATATCTAAGTCCTTAAAGATGAGGCCTCCACTCTTGCCTTCTGATTTCTGCCTACTGCTTTAAAAGGGTAAATATTGTGAAATGGGGGTACTCTTAACTGCGAGTGGTAGCTGATGGTAAGGAGGGCTGGGCTAGGTGAACACAATATGAGCGGGTCCCAAATTTTCAAGTCGATTTGAGTTTCCAAATCAGGGAAATAATTTTTGAATGCCTCCTATGACGATCTTGTCCTCTTCACTCCCTCACATGCACGATTTTCCCTTCTGTCTTCTTTCTTGCTGAGCAGCCTCTTTTCTCTGTTTTCCTCTTATTTGTTTGACCATGGCCATCCCACGCAGGCTTTTTTTCCCAGTTTCTGTTTAAACACTCAAGCATGGGTTTCTGAGATTCACCGACACGTAAAGTCTAGAAGGCTGGAACATACAACCAAGTTCCCAAAATCCTTCTTTATACACAAACCAGGGATCACTCCTCTTTCCTAGAAGCTATTTCCTTTATTTTATTTTATTTTTGGCTAAATTGAGGATCCTCCTTGATCCACTCACTCTCTTAGCCTCCTTCCCAGTCAGTGCTTAATTGTCTCTTCTTCAGCTGTCAGTTCCCAACTGTCATTCCTTAACTGACGGTCTCAATAGAATTCTGTTTGAACAGCCTGTCACTCAAAGGCTCTCAGACTCTTTTAGGCATTAACCCTTGATGGTCCATCACCCCCCCCCCCCAACTCTTATCTTTGGCAGAACAGCTAACATTATAATTGTGTCTCATACTTTACCATGTTGGCAATGCATTTATAGCAGGAGTTGGCTATTGATTTTGAATGTTGTCCTAGTCATTGGTTTTGTTTTGCCTCGCTTTTGTTGCTTACTTATTCACTACTTTTGATTCTTTTGTACTGCATTTGCTTCTTTATAGACAATTGGCATTAAAGTCAAACTGACCAGTGTGCTAATTTTAATGGGGAATTTTCAGCTAGAAGAAGGAGAAAAAAACATGCAATTTAAGATGCATGCATCCATTTCTCACTAAGGAGAGAATGAAACCAAAATGGGGATATGCAAATTGAGCTGGACAGCTCTCGACTGTTGGTCTGACTCCTAACTTTTATAGCTGCAAGTAGCTCAAAAAATTACATCTTGTAGTCTGTTGTATTGCTGTATTTGCCAGAAGGGACCTCCCACTTTACTCAGATTGAATAATCTGCTTGCCAGAACTATCAGATCATATTAGAGTTGTTTGTTATCAATTAGCAACACATCCAAGATGAGACGTTCTCAGCAACATCATGAAAACTGCAAACGGTTTTAAACAATCAATGTGTTTCTTTTAACAAATCACTGACCCTTGTTATGTCGACAATTTATGGCATTTAGCTTTCACAAGAGCATCTCTAATTTGGGTTGACATGTAGACAAAACAGTGGAATGTTACCTGAAAGATTTGTAAATTATTCCACCCATGCAGTATCCTTCAGCAGCACAAATAAATAAGTTATCTACCCATAAGGTAAAAATAAGTGCTTCAATAAAAATTTTATAGTATCAAATGCATTGGCAATGGAGAATTTAAGATTAAATTACATTGCTTGTACAGTGAGTGACACTGGTTTCCCAGAAGCCCTTAGGATACCTTGCCACTGCAATTACAAAAGCAGCCGGTCTCTTGTTAGCAGCCTTTCCATCACCCTTCAACTGAACACATCTTTTCTGTGCAGGTGACCAGAGCTGAGATCCAATTGGCAGGAGTGGCAGAAGTTCTGCTATAATGATCCGGCACTATGTAAATAAGCTCTTTTGCTTTGGGTCACTGCCTCGTCCGGTCATACACTAATCCAAGTAGTGATTATTAACTTCTCACAAAACATGGTTTGCCAGCGTATCTGAACCAGCAAGTTAACCCAGCTTTAAGCCATTATTTGCTGTCCTGGTCTGGAGAAGTGCAAACCAGAGGGTTAGAATCCTGCAGACTGGCATTACAAGTGGGGACCTTCAAGAAACTTCTGGGAGTGTCTATCACATTCCTCCCACCCAGAGGTCATTTCTGGGGGATCGCAGTTCCCTCAGGTGAGGTACGGGGGGCGGGGCACATGACGAAGCCCCGCCCCTGCTTCCGGCCGCCCCGCCTCCGCCCCTCATTCAGCCAGGAGGAGGCAGGAGAAGAGGGAGGGTAAGTTGCTTCCTCCATGCCTCTCCCCACCCCTGCCTGCCTGGGGCCAGGGAGGGCCTTTGCGGGACTTCCTTGCACTCCCGCCGGCCTTGCAGGTCCACCGCCGGGCCCCTCATGGGGCTCGGCAGTGGAGTTGCAAGGCCGGTGGCGGCAGCCGGGACCGTTGGGGGCGGGGTGTGTGGCCTTATGACACACTTCCGGTGATGTCAGGGGATGTGGCCTTATGACACACCTCCGGTGATCAAGAAGAACCAATAAGTAACAACTGTGCACTGACCAACCCACCCAAGAGCAATAGGAAAGAGACTTCAATCCAATAAATAATTCAATGCATGTAATCCATCATAGGACAATATACAAATTCATAATATCCCAAAGGGAAAGAACAAAGTCCAGAATAGCAATCTCTCATGAAAATCAAGTATGGAATAGATGTCCACAATGAAGTCAGATGTCCACCACTTTTCAACACTTTCCCTAGGTATACATAAGTGTTTCGGACTTCAGGTCCTTCCTCAGGAGTTACAAGCCAATACTGTATGTCTCTTAGCAGATTCTTAATAGGTAAACAATCATTCAGGTTTTATATGGGACAGGTCATGCATGTTACTTTCTCTCTCTTTCTGCTCCCTCATCATTCTCTTTGTTTTTCTGTCTCCCCACCTCATCACTCTTTCTGTCTCTTTCTGCCCCCACCACATCACTCTTTTTCTGCCCCAAGCACTCTCCCAGCCTCCTGCCTGCTTCCTCCCTCACCTTGCACAGCAGCAGCAGCAGTCATGGCAGTACTCCCAGCCACCCACCTGCTTCCTCTCTCTCCACAGCAGCAGTGGCAGCACTCTGGGAATCACAATGGATCTTCCAGCTACAGAGACCAATTTACCTTAGGGCTGCCAGCGCCAGGTTGGGAAATTCCTGGAGATTTGGGGGTGGAGCCTGCGGACTGTGAGGCTTCAGGAGGCAAGCGGCCTCAGCAGGGTACAATGCCATAACCCTCCAAAGCAGCCATTTTATCCAGGGAAACTGATCTCTGTCACCTGGACAACAGTTGTAATTCTGGGTGATCTCTAGCCCTCACCTGGAGGCTGGCAATGGTAGTTCTTGTGGAGGAAATGGCTGGTTTGGAGGGTGGAGTCTTTGGCATTATACTGGTCTGAAGTTCCTCCCCTCCTCAAACCCCACCGTCTCCAGACTCTACCCCTCAAATGTCCAGGAATTTCCTAACCTGGAGTTCGCAACCCTATTTCCTTCCCACCCAACAATCAACCTACCTTTATCTGCCTCCTGTCTTTGGCTCTCTGTCTCCATCCCCCTCCCCCACAGCCTCTACCTAGGAAAATTACAGTCTTTCTCCACCGTGGGGACCAAAGGAGCTTACATTATTCTTTCCTCCTTTTTATCTGTACAACAACCCTGTAAGGTTGGTTAGGTTGAAAGTGTGTGACTGATCTAAAATCACTCAGTCAGCTTCCACCGCAAGATGGGAATCTGAACCTGGGTCTTGCAGACCCTAATCTGAAGCTCTAACTGTTACATCACACTGGCTTTCAAAGGGTGGCTGCTGATGAATAGTAGCAGGCAGCCAGGCCTACTTGAGTCATGAAAGTGAGATGGCATCAAGTTGCTGCCAAGCCTGGGGTTGCCAACCACCAAGTGGGGCCTGGAGATTCCCCAGAATTACAACTGAACTCTAGACAGCAGAGATCTGTCTCCCTGGAGAAAAAAGGCTGCTTTGGAGGGTGGACTCTGTGGCATTATATCCAGGTGAGGCCTTTTCCTTCCCCAAACCCAGGCCTCCTTAGACTCCACCACAAAAGCTCTAGGAATTTCCCAGCCTGGCACTGGCAACCCTTGTCAGGCCTGGCTCTAAGGATCCCTCCCTGAAAGGCCAAAATAGGCCTGGAAAGAGCCCTTTCCCCTTCCCCTGCCTTTTACTAACAGAACCAGTTAGAAGCCTCCCTCCCCCACATTCTAATGTCTCACTGTCAATGTGGTGGGGCCTGGAGTAGATCCCTGCGAAGGCCATTTCAAAAGGTATTTGGGGGGATTCAACCCTCCCTGAGGTTTTTTTTTTAAACTTTTTGGATTTTTTCTGCAGACCCAGGGAGTCTCCTGAGTCTGTAGAAAAAAACGTTGGGAGAGAGTGAGCCCTCTGTTGGTGGAAATAAATATCTGCACACAGAGGGGACTCTTGGCTATTAGTATACAGATTTCCTGACCTGGAGTTGGCACTCCTAGTTGTGCTTGCTATATTTATGGAAGAACTCACATAAGAGGGGAGGGGATGCGATTTCTGCTGATTCCCCTTCTTTGTTGTATCCCATTCAATTTATGAGAGTCTCTCGACCCACAGGAACAGTCTTTTGAGTTGGCACAGGAAGCTGCAATGATAAGGGGAGAATGTCTGTGCAGTGAATGGTTCCCTTTTGCGGTTTGTAGGATCCAAACCCATAGTTTGCTGGGTTGAATGTAATGCTGAACTATAGATTGTGTGAAAGTGGAAGTCACGGATTGCCCTTGCATACATGGAAGGAAGAGGGAACAAGTCTGGGGCTTGTTCATGAACCCTCAAACCATTATGTCTGAATCCACCCAAATTTGTACTGAAACTGATGATAGCTTGCTTCTAGGATTCCATAATGAAATTTAAGAGCTGTAAAAAGCTGTTGCCTGTGCAAAACTTAAATCTGACTAATATTTTTTTTCTAGCGAAAAAACAAGTCACAGAAAATGGGTAAGACTTTGCTGTCGTATCATTCTGGATATTGCTAGTTTGGCCTTCAGATCTCACTCATGGCTCTGTCATTTATGTAGTTACATTTACGCAATCCCTTTGCACATCCCATAAAAGCAAAAAAGAGCTCGACACATTAGGCTTGAATGCATTTCAGAGATTCTATGTCTATGAAGTCACAGTGCTCAGATTGAAAGAATGTTGTAGGGTATATAGCCCTTACATTTATCCTGTCTATCTGGCTTACTTCCCTTTAATCTCAAGGTACCAGAAAGGGGGGGGGGAAAGGTCTCCACTCATTTTATTTTCCTCCGGTACTTCAAGTACAGCTCAACTATCATTGTGTGATCTCTTCCCATCCTGAGAATAAATGTAGGCCTTTAGAACATCGTCCAGTAATGCCTGCATTGAGCCTGAAGTCTTCTGGCAGCAGACTGGATGTGCATACAGCTGAGATGGAAAACTGTTAACTGTCTTGGGAGATGTGTTTGCGAACCGAAGGAGCAAAAAGCTCTTTCTACCATAGATCAGCCGTCGGATGCAAATAGAACTCAACAGCAGGGCTGGCCTACTTCTCCTTGACGGTTTAGCATGCAGTAATAACAACCAGCCGTGCGTGTGACAGGGATCCATGTTCATTGACGGTAGTGGCCAGCCATATTTGCTCAATTGTTCCTTCATGAAACTGCAGTAGGTGGCAGTAGAAGAACATACACTGGGATATTATTTGGAAGTAGAATTTACATCCCATCTTTATAGATGATTTCCCCCCCCCTTTTGCTTTTCCCAGCTCATCTCCATTTTGGCACTCTACATCCACGAGACACTACTATTGCTTTAATTTAATAATTACTGCAAGGATCAGAAAAGCAGATACATTTCTGTGTCCGTTGCTGAAAGACGCAGGTGGTGGAGTCATACCTTGTCTATTAGAGATGTGCCAGGATGCATTTCATGGGTCATACTCCAGGAATGAACAGCCCAGCCCAGTCGCAAGCTTACTAGAATAAACATTTCCCATCTTGGTTTATATCAAGCTGCAGCAATTAAAACATGCAGAGACGTTGTTTCCATACACCTCAGACAAATAATTTGGTGTCTCGCTTGCAACACCCCCCACACTTCAAAACCCATCTCATCCCAGCTGACTTTTTAAATAGATTTGTCCTTCTGGTGCCCCCCTCCCATGTTTCTGATATCACCTCCCGGAGATTTGCAACAAACTTTAATGTTGCGTCACACATTTGCAGCATAAAATATTTCACAACTAAACTCCAGTGTTTTTATACTGATTGTTTTTGTGTGTGCCCTATTGTCCTTTACTATAAAGTGCAGCGTTAGCTTTGAAATGGTGGCCAGGAAGTCTCTGAAGTTAACGATCCATTAAGATGAAAGGAGGGAGTTCACTGTGGCGCTATATTTTCAGGCTGCCTGCAGAATCCATAGAACAGTCAGGGAGAGATTTGAATGGTAAAGGCCATTTCCCCAGCTAGATCTAAAGCTTCCAGTTTCATGAAGGTTAAAATCCAGATGATTATGTCAAATTTGAAAGTGATGTGATGATATTAAATAGAACATAAGAAGCTGTTTTACTAAGTCAGAACATTGGTCGCTCCAGATGGATTATGTCTATTCTGACACAGGAATGCACATTCAAAAATTAACCAGTCAAAATCCAAACTGGATCACCTCTTTTATTTAATAATCAAATAATTATAGTCGTTTCTTTGGAAATTCTGGTGACTCACAGTCTGTTTTTCACAGTTTGCATGAGGGTAAGCACATGTTCCCTCTGAAGAGGATCACTCCAATACACATTTCTGGAATCAACGTTTACACTTGCTGATGTGGATGGGAGAAATCAAGCACCTGGAGGAGGAGGAGAGAAGATGGGAAGAGAGACAGGCAGGGGAACATTTGCCCCTAGCCTGCTGCTTTAGGGGTAACATAGTGTTATGTCTTAATGTAATAAAGCCATGAGTGAGCTTATGCTTAGTTCTATATTAACAGAGCATTGCAAGGATTGACCTAATGGGCCAAATCAGAGAAGCCTATGTTTTTGGCGGGAACCACTCTCATTGGCGGGAACCACTCTCATTGGCGGGAACCTGTTCCTATTGGTTGTTATCTGTTTGTTGGGTGTGGTTTTGTCCATTCAAGTTGTATATAAGTCAGCCTTGTTCTAGGCTGTTTTGTCTAGTGTTGTTATGAGCTGAATAAAATGAAATTACTTGTTCAAGAAGCTGCTTTGATCTCAGTTCATAATACTGGTGACGAGGATGGGATGCAGTGAGTAGGCAGCCCCACAGAACCATAAGAGCAAATCACTGACCAGGCAAGGAATTGTCACCTTGGCCCTGAGAGCGAGTCATGATGGACGACCAAGGAATAGTTGCCTTGGTCCCAAGTGACACCAGCGAACCAGCCCCGCTGTTGCCACCACCACCGCTGCAGCAGCAGCAGAACGAGTCTACCATGGTCACCATGGGCCAGTTCAAGCCATTCGACGCAAGCACCGAGGACTGGGACACCTTGGTCTCCCGGTTTGAATTCTATGCTACTGCATCTAAAGTTTCTGAGCTGGAGGTGAAAAAGGTGACATTCCTGAGTGTTTGTGAGAAGAACATATTTGATGTGGCCTGGACGCTAGTGGCGCCTGCAGAACTATCAACAACCACCTTAGCTGAAATCACTAAGAAACTGCGTGACCATTTCACGCCCCAACCCTCTGAGATCGGTTGCAGGCATGCCTTCCACAAGCGCGAGTCCATTGCCAAGTACATAGCTGTGCTCCGGAAGATGGCTAGGCAATGCAACTTTACTGACTTAAGTGACCAGCTAGTTTAAGTGAGACAGGCTAGTTTGTGGCCTACAAAACGAGAAGCTACAGAGGTGGCTGTTTGCCAAGAAAGACGTTCCAGGTAGCCTATGAAGAAGCAGCAGCAGCCAAAGCTGCGGAGCAGTTTACCTGTGAGGTATGGCAATCCAGAACACCTCCAGAGTCCCGCAAACTACAGCTGGTTCACCAGGAGAGCATGGAAGACACTGACAGCGAAGACGACGGTGTCCATCGAACGAGAGCAGATAGCCGTAGAAGCTACCACCAGCAGCCGGCCCCTAAATTGAACTGTGCCAGTTGTGGGGGCAGTCACGAGTGTCCTGGTTGCCGTTTCAGAGAGGCCCAGTGCCATGAACGCGGTAAAACGGGACACCTCGCCAGAGTATGCCATTCAGCAAAGAAGTCACCATGTGCTTCTCCAAACAGGCTCCGCCCCCCATCCAAGTACATGCCCAGAAAGGCAAAGTGTCACACTACCTACCAGAGTCTGCATCACTCGTCCTTGGCGCGGACTCAAGTGAAGACTAAGGGGAAAATAAGAGTGACAGCTGTGTTGAACAACATTCCCTGCGAGATGGAGGTCATCTCGGGATCGGCGCTCATCATCATCTCCACTCAAATGCTTCGCCGCTTGTTTCCCTGCTGGAATAAAAGCCACCTCGAACCTTGTAACCTGCACCTAATCGATTTCCAGAGGCAACAGATCCAGGTTGCAGGAATAGGCACGTTCATGGTGAGGTTCAAGAAATACTACAGACCACTGCGGGCTGTCATCATCGAAGGACATCGTGCCAGCTTATTGGGCCTTGACTGGTTTGATGCTCTAGGCATCCACATTGTGGGAGTACAGCAGGTATCCCACAACAACCTGGACTCTGTTTGCAAAGACTTTCCGGCTGTGTTTGATGGGTTGCTAGGCAAGTACACGGGTTCCCCAGTCTCCTTCGATCTCAATCCAAACTTCATGCCAGTTCGCCTGAAGGCACGCTGGGTGGCATTTTCCATGAGGCTGCGGATAGATGAGGAGCTTGACCACCTCATCGCACAGGGAGTGTTGGAGCCCATCTCACATGTGGGAAACTGCAATCATGACACCGCTTAAGCCAAATGGATCAGTGCATATCTGTGCAGACTATAAATGCCCGATCAACCAGGCATTGCAGCAGCACTCGTATCTGGTACCGATTGTCAGCCACATCCTAGCGTTGTTGGCGGGAGGCAAGATCTTCGCCAAGCTCGACCTGGCACAGGTGTACCAGCAGCTGCCTTTCACTCCAGAGATGGTGGAAGCCCAAACGATAGTGACACATCGGGGGGCTTTCAAAGTAAACCGCCTCCAGTTTGGGGTCAGTGTGGCCCTGGGACTTTTTCAGGGGCTTATGGAAGGCCTCTTGCAGAACATTCCCGGTGTCATGCCCTATTTTGATGATGTGTTGATTGCTGGGGAATGAGGTGAACAACTGGGCAGCCACCTTCGACAAGTCCTATATCGTTTCCAGGAAGCAAGCCTAAAGGTAAAGCGCGAAAAATGCGAGAACAGGGTGCATCAGGTCAAGTTCTTAGGGTTCCTGATCGATGCTGATGGTGTCCACCCAACTGAGAGTAAGGTCCAGGCAATCCACAAGGCCCCAACGCCCAACTCTAAGAAAGAGTTCCAATCATTTTGGGGCCTCCTCAATTTTTATCATGCTTTCCTGCCGCATAAAGCATCAGTGGCAGAACCCCTGCATTGCCTGCTGAAGAAGAAGTCGCAGTGGACCTGGGGCCCGAGTCATGCTGCACCAGTGTTTGCCGCTATCAAAGACTTGCTGTCATCCAGATCCATCCTAACCCATTTTGATGAGCGACTTCCACTCATCCTTGCAACTGACACTTCGCCCTACAGAATTGGGGCCGTCCTGAGTCATTGGTTGCCAGATGGTAAAGAAGCCCCTGTAGCATACTTCTCAAGGACTCTGGCTCCTGCCGAAAGGAACTATGCCCAAATTGATAAAGAGGCGCTCGCACTGGTTGTGGGCGTCAAGAAATTTCATGATTTCATGTATGTCCACCATTTCGAGATCGTAACGGATCACAAGCCGCTTTTGGGACTCTTTGCTCTGGACCGGCAAATGCAACAAGTAATGTCCCTCCGTATGCTCCGTTGATCGGTGTTCCTTTTGGCTCACACCCATGACCTATCGCACAGGCCCAGCAAGGCCATCGGGCATGCGGATGCCCTCAGCAGACTGCTGCTCCAGTCTCCAGCTGAAGACCCAGCACCTGCCTCAGAGGTAATGGCCCTGGAGGAGCTACCACAGCCTCCACTGCACGCATCTGATGTCGCAGCCCAGTCTGCCAAGGTCCCCACCATCGCCTGGGTCCTGAACTGGGTGTGAAGGGGATGGCCAGCTAGAGTACAAGGCCCAGGGTTCACACCATACCAACGCGGCAACACGAACTGTTGGTGCACAAGGGTTGCCTATTGTGGGGAAATCGTGTGGTGGTTCCCCCGAGACTCCGTCATCGTCTGTTGGAGCACTGCACGCTGGTCATCTAGGTGCGGTGTGAATGAAAGCATTGGGCTGCAGTTATGTTTGGTGGTCGCGTTTGGACCAGGACATTGAGGAGTGGGTCTGGACCTGAAAGGCCTGTCAGGAAACACGTCCTGAGCCGCCACAAGCACCGGTGCAAAGATGGGAGACTACACAAATGCCTTGGTCCCGTCTGCACATCGCTTTTGCAGGACCGTTCCAAGGTAGAACGTTCCTGATCGTAGTGGACTCATTTTCCAAATGGCTGGAGGTATCTACAATGTCTGTCATGACATCAGCCTCCGTCATCAGAGTGCTACGCCGCATCTTTAGTACACACAGTCTTCCTGAGACCATCGTGTCTGATAACGGGACTCAGTTTACATCTGCAGAATTCCAGCAGTATATGGAGGCCAATTCTATTAGGCATGTCACAGCTGCCCTGTTCCATCCGTCTACCAACAGACAAGCAGAACGAATGGTCCGTACGACCAAGGACGCACTCAAGAAAATAGTCCATGGCAATTGGGATCACAGAATGGCTGATTTCTTACTTCAGCAACATATTACGCCACACTCAATGACTGGTCGTAGTCCAGTGGAACTCCTTATGCATTGCTGCTTGACTACCATGCTGGACCACTTACACCCTGACCTCACAGCAGACAGGCCACCATAACGAGAGGCTCCAGACATTCTTCACTCATTCCAGCCTGGTGACCTTGTCTGCGGCAGGAACTATAGCGAGGGCCCTTTGTGGGTAGAAGCGACCGTGACCGCCAGCACTGGACCAGTGTCGTACTTGGTTTCCACCGCAGAGGGGCGTAGTCTGTGCAGGCACCTTGATCAGCTCCGGAGGCGTTCGGTTTGAGAAACAGAGACAGTGGACCCAGACGACCAGGGAGAGAATATTAATTATTGCAACACACCCCAGTTCCAGTCCGAGGCGGAGTCAGCCGCAGCAGCGCCACCTGCCAGCGCAGAAAAGCTGACCTTCTCTGATGCCGGGCACGAGAACTCCTCAGACACAGGGCTCAAGACTTTTAGAACACCGGCGCAGGCCAGTAAGCCAGGAACTCCCAGCGATCACCACCCGGTCGTACCCAGGGACATTGGCCCAAGCGACACCAGCAATGGGGCTGGAACACCAGTGGTAGAACTGAGACGCTCACAACGCGTAAGGACTCGGACTGTGAAATTACAGGACTATGTGTGCTGACTTAGGGGGGAAGGGTGTTATGTCAATGTAATAAAGACATGAGTGAGCTTATGCTTAGTTCTATATTAACCGAGCATTGCAAGGATTGACCTAATGGGCCAATCAGAGAAGCCTATGCCTTTGGCGGGAACCACTTTCATTGGTTCCAAGCTCCCTGTTCCTATTGGTTGTTATCTGTTTGTTGGGTGTGGTTTTGCCCGTTCAAATCGTATATAAGTCAGCCTTGTTCTAGGCTGTTTTGTCTAGTGTTGTTATGAGCTGAATAAAATGAAATCACTTGTTCAAGAAGCTGCCTTGATCTCAGTTCATAATACATAGGATTGCCACCCTCCAGGCAACAGAGATGAGATCACCTGGAGAAAATGGCTACTGCGGAAGGTGATGTTATGTAATGAGACTAAGCCATTCCTCACGCTGCACCAGGAATGGGGCGAGCTTGTCACTCTAGAACAATAGCTTGTCAGGATCCTGGAGCAAACCAGTTGATAAGTAGTGTAATGTAAATAGCCTATCACTGGGAGTGTGCGTGTGTTGGGTGTGGTGTTAACATGCAATAAAACCAAGGCTCAAGCCTCGCTAGTTGTCCTTGTAGTGTGCTGAAATCACCGAATAAACTAGAGCTGATCACTGCAATGCGTCCAAAATCCAGTATTTAACATGGACTCTGTGGCATTAAACCCCATTGAAGTCTCCCCCAGACCACGCCATCCTCAGGCTCCACCGCCAAATCTCCAGATATTTCCCAACCTGGAGCTGGAAACCCTAGTGCAGCAATAGCGATGTTGGAGAGGGGAATGGGAGGAGAGGGAATTTTTTGTCTAGCTTGGATATCTGAGCCAGAGAAGAACTGGGGGCTATGAGGGTCTTCTGTCTTTGAAGGTGAGTTTTAAGAGCTGCTTAAAGTACATTACATTAGTACATACGTACATTAAAGATGAGTAAATATGGCTGTTTTCATTTCTTTTTTATGTTGTATGTTGCAGTTGTCATTGGATTTGTTTTTCATCATTTTTGCTACTGTTATGGGGTGGGGTAGATCAAGGTGGGCAGCTGTGTTAGTCTGTAGCAGTAGAAAAGAGCAAGAGTCCAGTAGCACTGTTAAGACTAACAAAATTTGTGGCAGGGTAGGAACTTTCGGGAGACACTACAGAAGAAGTGAGCAGTGACTCACAAAAGCTCATACCCTGCCACAAATGTTGTTAGTTTTTAAGGTGCTATTGGACTCTTGCTCTTTTCTACTGTTGTGGGGGTTATCTTTTACACCATTTATTTGTTTGTGTCATGTTATTTATAATTTATAGTTTATTTATTTTTCAGATTTTTACCCCACCCTCCCGGCCGAAGTTGGCTCAGGGAGGCTCACGCGAAAACAGATAATTACATTAAAACATTGTTGTGGTTAAAACAAATATAAAATCCTAATAAAGTGCTAGTGGTTCTTAATAGTCATATAGCGGTATCAGCCAGTGTAGAACGTTCTCTGCTCGCAGTCAGCCCTCGGTGTTAATTGGATTATAATCATGTACCACTTGTATGCAGCCTATGCAAAAAACAGTGCAGCCATTTAAATGAATGAAGTCCTGCACATGCTGAAATTCACAAGTTTTTTCTCTCACAAGGGGAGGAAGAGAATCAGGGATACTGAAATCAAACTGAACAACTTTTGAGATGCAGTGTCCTCCCTAGAACAGATACCTGAACAGAGCATTTGTATTTGCTGTCTGGCGTTGTGAACTAGGACAGTTAAAACAGTTTCTGGAACACTATGATGAGTTCAGTACTGTTATGTACTTTGTGGCTTACTCTTAGCCAGGTGGATTATTTCCAAGAGATAACAGTGATCCAGTTTGGGAGCACAGCACAAGTTTTATTTATCAGAGATAAAAAGACATGTGTTACTCTCTCTCTGTACTATAGTATCACAAGCGCTCCCCCCTCTCCCTCCTTCCCTCCCTCCCCTCCCCTCTCCCTCTCTCTCTCTGTCACACACACACACACACACACACACACACACACACACACACACACACTAAAGGCGTCTAGGATTCTCTCTCCCTTCAGAGACTCCTGCCTCCTAACATCTTTCCCTCTGTGGCCTGCCCTTGTAGATGCATAAGGTGCATAATGTACCTACATTTTCTCTTGCAGTATCTTACAGAGATACCCCCTTGTTTGAGTTCAGATCAGATCAGGGCTGCTAGTTTGAATACAAAGTAAAAGGCTTTCCTAGGCTTAGTGATGCCAGTCAGTAACATCCTAGACCTGTGCCCCTCCCAGAATATTCTTAAACAAGAGACATCAGGTTTTTTTTGCAGAACTGAATGTTTCAATCCATTCAAATATGGCTGTCTTGAAACCTTGGGAACAGGATGAATCCCCACAGATCAGTAGGAGGAATCAAAAAGGACCAGCACCTGGGCCTTTCGAACCTCAGCTCGTCGAGAGCCACAGGTATTTTCACATGGGATGCTTAGAGCAGCACTTGCTTCCGTTAGGACTGCAATATACATTTAAAAATCCACAGAGGCAAGAACATTTATTCGTATTATAAATGCCTCTCTTGTGCTTTCTCTTCTGCATGAGCGATGATCAGGCATTAACACGAGCAGAGCCAGAGAGGCTCAGGGAGAACATAAACATCCAGTGTGAAAATTCCCCAGTCCTAGTTTTGACCACCTGTTGCCAGGATCATTGCAGTGGAGTGGGTCTCTAGGACTGCTGCAGGCCTAACGGCTCCTCCCATAGGAATGGTTCTCCAGACAACAAAGGCTGCAATCGCTTCAGCAAAAGGATCATGGGGAGAAGTGAACTGCTTGTCAGGCAGATCCCTCTGGATGAAAGACGTGGCTTAACCCTGCTTCCTATCCAGAGGCTCCGGAGCCTTTCAAGGCTACAGATTCCTCTTGCAGCTGCCCTTTACAGGTGCCCTCCTAAGCAGAGTAACCCCTTGTAAGTCCATTGACTTCAATGCATCTAGAAGGGAGTAAGTCTTCTTAGAATTGCTCTTTCATGGCAACATTTTCATGGCCATATAAGTTGGCTGCAACCTAGAAAGCTGTCCTGTAGGCTCTCTGGCATGATGACTGATAGCAAATAAAAATGTTGCAGACTTCCTTACTGAGGCACAAGAAGAGTATAGTTCGGGCTGCATAAATGACATAGCGCTGTTCTGTGCTAGCTGAGCTGTTCGGCTTTTGAGGATTGTTTGAACTGATTAGTTGAATAAATCCAAAGATAAAAAGTAGATTTCATTAGAAGAGTGGGTTGTTGTTTTTTTTAGAAAAAATTATCTTAATTAAGATTAATTATGACATCCAGATGACTGGTTAATACTATTAATGCATGGGAATGGTGCTGTTTTATGCTTAAAGTGAGGTGTGATGAGAAAAGGTCTGCATAGAAAATGTCAGAATCTTTTGGATCAGTAGAAATCCATACAAAGATGGACATCTCATGTTTCCCACGTCAACCATTAGAACACATACATATCCACAGTGAGCCAAATAGTGGCACCCTGGTGCTGTTTTAAGTTGGGTTGAGGAGCGAAGGCTGTAGCACCATATCTTCACATGTCACAGTCTGAGTCTCTGAATCAGCCCCCCTTTCTGCTCACCTGAGGATCTTAAATTTAAGCCAGGAACTCCACTTGACAGGATCCAGGGTAGACCCAGTTAGAGTATATAGTAGTGAAGCTCACTCAGTGGCATAGGAGACATGTGTGGCTCTTTAATATCCCACCTGTGGCTCTTCTGAGCACTGTTCCCTAATGTGGCACCTGCCCCCTGTTCCAGGAAAATGGGCAAGGCCATATACTGGCGGGGCTTCTGGTTGGCAGTTGGTTCCCTCCTTGAAGCAGCCTCCACTGAAGGACTAGAACAGAGTTCCTCAATGTTATGTCGGCCAATACTTCCTCTGGCATCTGCCAAGCTTTTCAGAAAGTCAGTGGGGCCATTGTAAGGCAGGGCATGCTATTGGCTGCCCTAATTAAAGTCGAAGGGGTTCGTTCCACTACAGGATCAGAGGGATAGGTGAGCACATGGGTTTTCCTTAGTCAGTGTGTGGTTCCATTCCCCCTTCAGGCTTTTCTTCTTCCCAGAAGATAAGAGGAGGGAGGTACTCAGTTTGGGTCCACCTCCTGTGACAGCCATTTTGAATCTGGATCCACTTCCTGTGGCAGGCATTTTGGGATGGCACTCAGAGTCATCACCCCTCTCAAAATCCAAAAGGTGCCAGTAGGTTAAAAAAGGTTGGGACTAGAAGATGGCCAAGCTGTGAGCTGTGAGCTTCTGCAGACCTCATGCTAGGGGAGAAATAAAGGGCCCATTCTTTTCAACGATCCCTGCAGCCTCTGTGCTATCATTCTGGCACCAATGAAGCCTTTAAACACAGGGAAGTCTTTACTTCTTAGCATCCAGCCTAATAAAAGAGTTTTGTAGAACCTCAAAGACTGCAACACTTTGTGTTGAAAGTCAAAGCCCTTCCCCTCTCTCCAGCTGCACAAGAGCTGGCTAAGATATATCAGTGGTGGGGAGAGAATTCTACAGACTCAGAAGTTTGTGGTAATTGAAAAGATTATAGTCACATATTTAATATTAACAGTTATATTTTATATTATTGATGGACCACCAAAAAGACAAATAAGTTGGGTCAAGATCAAATCAAGCCTGAAGTCTCCCTAGAAGCTGAAATGACTAAAATGAGGCTATCATACTTTGGTCACATCATGAGAACAAAAGACTCACTGGAAAAGACAATAATATTAGGAAAAGTTGAAGGCAGTAGGAAAAGAGGAAGACTCAGTATGAGATGGATTGATTCAATCAAGAAAGCCACAGCCTTCAGTTTGCAAGACCTGAGTAAGGCTGAGACCTGAGAGCCAGTTTGGTGTAGTGGTTAAGTGTGCGGACTCTAATCTGGGAGAACCGGGTTTGATTCCCCACTCCTCCACTTGCACCTGCTGATGTGACCTTGGGTCAGTCACAAGCTCTGGCACAGCTGTCCTTGAAAAAGAGCAGTTTGTGTCAGAGTTCTCTCAGCCCCACCCACCTCACAGGGTGTCTGTTGTGGGGAGGGGAAGGGAAAGGACTTTGTAAGCCGCTCTGAGACTCCAAGTGAAGGGCGGGGTATAAATCCAATCTCTTCTCCTTCGTCTTCTTCTGTTAATGATAGGCCCTTTTGGATGACATTAATTCATAGGGTTACCATAAGTTGGAAGTGACTTGGCAGCGCATAACAGATGTGTGTTTGGTGGGTTGTCTCACAGAACACAATGGTACTCATGTAGTTCTCCTAATAAGATGGAATATTGCAAGTGGCTGTCCACAAGCCATGGAGTGAGTACCACTTGTATATGGTGTAGTTAGGCCTTGAAGATAAGGAACGAAGTAAGCACTGAGACTCTTTGCACACAGCATTTTTCCTGCAGAAACTCCTACTAGTTCCTGGTCATTAGTCATGGTGACCAAAGTGATCCTCCATTTCAAGAGGCAGAAAACCTAGAGGCGGGGCAACAGTGCAGCAACATGGTTGAGTTTTCTCAGGGCTCTGAGACTCACCAACTTCTGGAGCTTTTTTAGGGGTCCATTTGGTTCTCCTTGGTCCCATCGGTTCTTCGGGAGTACGAACTGATTGCAGAGGACTTTTATATCTGAGCCCCCTGTTTGTGGCAACAACGGGTGTGGAGTCAGAATTGTCCTAATGCAGGAAGCACCGAAGACCAGCCGTGATAGCATGACTGACAAGTTGTATTACCCCTTTACAAAGAGCCTTCAAACCTCGTCATACCATCTAGGTGATGAACCTGTGAGTACTTTCTTTTTCTTGACAACTTTCAAGCTTGGAAAACAACTTCTATTTGCCCCTATAAATCTTCCCGAGAAACTAAAGGAGGTGCTGAGGAATCTTCCCTCATGCATTCCTATGATAAGCGGCGAAGCAGAGCTCCGGGGCATCAACATCAATATAAATACAAAGGGCAGAGTAATATATTGAAATCTCCTATCTGCTATTTGGAAAACACCTTAAATATTGAAGAACAGTGAGTTACTTGATTTATGGGGTCTGGATGTAAAATGGCGATGAAGCTGGCACTCTTAATGGTGTAATTCCACAGAGATGATTGTTTACAAGAGTCTCGGCTTAAGTGCGAAATGGTTTTTTAGCACAAATTGGAGAGGACTGGCAACTGTCAGAAACCTTTTGGGACGAGATTATTCTACGAATGCAAACTAAAATACTTGAAGCTATCTCTTCATTTTTGGAACAAATCGAGAGTGCTTTTGAGAGTGAATAGACTAGTTTACTTGAAATAAGAGACCCTCCATTGCAAATGACGCCATCCTTGTCGCAAAATCTCGACCAGTCTGGAGATGTGATCCCTATTACAAGAGAAATAACAAAAGACTACTCTGACTGCTTGAAGTCCCAAGTTTTCTTAGTTACCAAGCACAACGAGGTGTTTTTTACAGGCTTTGGGCTGTTTGATCTCGCACACAAGCAGTCTGGAAGGGGAGGGGGAGAATTTCAAAACGTCTTCAGAGACTGAACAAACTTTTAAGTGCTAGTACATAAGACTGAGACCTTCAAAGATCAAAGGCACAGGAGATTAACAATTTTGGGGAGACATTTGCAGAGAAAACAGAAGAAATATAAACTGTATAACTAATTTGTAGCAATATATCTTGATTGTTTGCATGGTGAAACTGACTAATGAGAAGATTTACCTAAAGTGAACTCTCAAACTGCAAAAGAAAAACAACAACAACAACACACATTTGTTCATGTTTTTTTCTTCCTTCTTTTCTCTGAACCTTTACTGATACTTGATAAATGACTGATTAAGAATATAATCTGTAGTTACAAATATTGACTATCTTTATTGTCTTAACTGATTAGTGAAAGTTAGAAGTAATGGTTGGTTTATTTGAAGCAATATGTTTTGGATATTTGTAATGTTCTAACTGATGGTTGATAAAAAATTATAGGGTAGTTTTGACTCTTAAAGTGGGCCTTGTAGGG
>NW_015174871.1:313617-338223 GCF_001447785.1 Gekko japonicus | reverse complement strand
GTAATGGGCTAATTACCTAGAGAAGGTGTAATGACCCTAAGTGTTGTGAGGGAAAAGAGGGATCTATATAGTGTGAGGTGAAAGTATATTGACATTGTAAAGTTGAGAGCTGATGTTATGGAGAAAATATAAATTACTATGTTTAGGTTTGCAAACAAATGCTAAAAATATGAAAGAATATCTTAAAGGGACTAGATTGATATTATATAAGAAATCTGAACTGTCTAACTGCTGTGAAATACCTGTTTTTTTCTTTTATATTTTTATTGTTATAAAATTGATTAATAATAGTAATAGATAGGATATAGAAAAAATGAATTGTTTATTGGGAACAGAATTTTACTTAATGACATCTGTTGTGGACTATAGATTAACAAAGGGGAAAAGGGAATTATGTATCTAAAGATGTTATGAACGAGGCAATGGCTGGATACTTTTGAAGTGTATGGCTCTCTTTTTTTGTTTTATATAACTGTTTAAAAAAACTAATAAACCTTGCCCATCAACAATGGGCAAGCAGGGGAAAAAAGAGGCAGAAAACCTCTGAATACTACTTGCAGGAGCAACAGTGGGGAATGACTTGACCTCTATGCTCTGTTGTTGGCCCTTCCCATGGTTGGCCACTGCCTGAGACTGGATGGTGGACTAGATGCACCTCTGGTCTGACACACCAGTGCTCTTGTAATGTTCAATCTGTAGTTCTCCCTCAGAGTGGATCTGCATATTGCATATAGTTCTGTACAAGTGGAGCCCTGCAAGAAACTTGCCGGATGCTTATCCCATTCCTCACACCTTTGCTTTCTCCCCTCGCCCCCTACCTCTCTCACACTCTTTCTCCCTTCTGCCCCTCCTTTCTTAATCTTTCTCTCTCCACTCCATGTATGTTACTTCTTCTCTCTTTCTGACCCATTGTTTTTCTGCCTCCCTACCTCATAACTCTTTCTCTTTCTTTCTGCCCCCGCACTCTATCACTCTCTCTTTCTGCCCCCATCACTCTCCCAGCCTCCTGCCTGCTTCCCCTCCCCCACAGCAGCAGTGGCAGCACTCTGGGAATCACAATGGATCTCCAAGCTATAGAGATCAATTCACCTTAGGGCTGCCAGCTCCAGGTTGGGAAATTCCTGGAGATTTGGGGGTGGAGCCTGGGGACAGTGAGGCTTCAGGAGGCAAGCGGCCTCAGCAGGGTACAATGCCATAGACTCAACCCTCCAAAGCAGCCATTTTATCCAGGGAAACTGATCTCTGGCACCTGGACAACAGTTGTAATTCTGGGTGATCTCTAGCCCTCACCTGGAGGCTGGCAATGGTAGTTCTTGTGGAGGAAATGGCTGGTTTGGAGGGTGGAGTCTTTGGCATTATTCTGGTCTGAAGTTCCTCCCCTCCTCAAACCCCACCGTCTCCAGACTCTACTCCTCAAATGTCCAGGAATTTCCTAACCTGGAGTTCGCAACCCTATTTCCTTCCCAACCAACAATCAAACTACCTTTATCTGCCTCTCTGTCTTTGGCTCTCTGTCTCCATCCCCCTCCCCCACAGCCTCTACCTAGGAAAATTAGTCTTTCTCCACAGTGGAGACCAAAGCAGCTTACAGTATTCTTTCCTCCTTTTTATCTGTACAACAACCCTGTAAGGTTGGTTAGGCTGAAAGTATGTGACTGATCTAAAATCACCCAGTCAGCTTCCACCGCAAGATGGGGATCTGAACCTGGGTCTTGCAGACCCTACTTTGAAGCTCTAACTGCTGCACCTCACTGGCTTTCAAAGGGTGGCTGCTGATGAACAGTAGCAAGCAGCCAGGCCTAGTTGAGTCATGCAGATTAGGGGGGACCTGGCAACCTTAGACTACTGCCAGGCCTAGGGTCCAAACCCAGCCCTCCTCACAGCCCACTTCAAAACCTCTAGGAATTCCACATCCTGGCACTGGCTCCCTCCCTGAAAGGCCAGAACTGGAAAGGGGCCCTCCCCCTCCCCCTCCTTTTACTGACAGAAACAGTTAGAAGCCCCCCCCCCGCCCGAACGTTCTAATCTCTCACCATTGATGGCTGGAGTTAGATCCCTGCAGAGGCCATTTCAAAAGGTATTGGGGGGAATTCAACCCTCCCCGAAGGGATTTTTTTTTACTTTTTGGATTTTTCTGCAGCCTTAGGAAGGCCCATGACTATGTAGGAAAAGCTGTTGAGGGAGAGTGAGCCCTCTGTTGGCAGAAATGAGTATCCACACGGGGGGGGGGACCTTGGCTATTAGATATATAGATATTTTTTTTACAGAATCCATCCAATAATGCTGTGGTTTGGAGGGGAGACTAGAGCAGGGGAAGAGATGGGGGAAATTTATAAATGTTTACGTTCTATTCCCTTTGGAGCCAAAAGTTGCCGGGGGGTGGGATTCTCACTGGATAATGGGACAAACACTGATCAAAAGAATCACAGTTCTATATGTGTCATGTTGTTTGGCCCTTTTTACTTTTTTTGTAGAAGTAGAGGTTCCATTGATCTCTATGAGAGATCTAGATGGTTTACTGGGGAGAGCTGTTGAAGAGAGGACATCACCTCTTTTTTGGGCCTAGCTAAGCCTTTATTTTCACCCTGAGAAATACAGAAAGTAAATACAACCCATCACACCAACGCTGACAAATAACGATCAGAAGCAGAAGATTCTTTTGCAGCCTTCATCTAACCACCCTCAGATTACCTCCATTCGTTGATTACCCCAATCATGTCACTGTTTCAGACCAAAATTACTTGGAAAAATAGATAACTGCCTGTGGAGAACACTCCCCCCACCCCCCGTTTAATCATCCACGGTGCCAAGTTTGCTAGTGTTATTTAACAACAATGCCATGGATAATTTCGAAATCTGAATGTAGAAACATTGTGCAGAGGGAGGCTTTAGGTAGCCGAAACCTGCCCGGTGCCTCCAGAGTGGGATTACCTTTGTAATAGCTCTGCACTGCTCTTTCAAAAGCCCAGCAGGCAAAAGGGAAAAGCCTACCCTTGGAACCTGAAGGAGTCTAATTTGAGAAGTCTTACAGATGCCTTTGTGCTGCGGTTCTAAGCATTCTTGCCCCTAGTGACCTAATTATGTCACCTGCATGCTGAACAAAAAACTTTGTTCTTAGGCAAGACTGCCACGAGGCGTGCGGGCTTTGTAGTGAAATTCCCTGTAAATTGGATTCTGTCGTCTTGCTTTGCCATGACCTGCTGACTTCATCAGTTTATTTAAGGTTCGAAAGCTAGGTTGGGTTTTTGTTTGTTTGTTTGTTTGCATTGGGGTTCTCCCCCGGCTCACTTCCAGAAGGCCAAGGAGACAATGATAAGACTCATTTGTCTTTTGTAATCTTTGCCTTGTCCTTAGACTTGAGACAAGTAAAGCATAGAAGCAAGAGAGCCAAGTCTCTCCCCCTCAACAATTGTTCTAAACCTGTTATGGCCCTGGGGGGAGTTTCACTGGAAAGAAGAGAATGTGATTGGGGGCAGAATGGGCCAGCAAAAGGAAGATTTAAACACACTATTTTTTATTCAGGTTGAGGGAGAAAGACCCACTTGCGCCAATCTCTTATTCTCTTTTTAAACTCAGAGTCAAACCACTGATGAGCTTTAAAAAGAACCTGCTGCTATATTTCTCTTTCATTACACCCAACAATGACCCTTAAGGATTTTAAGATGAGTCTCAAAGGGCCTTTCCTTCTTATTTTATTTGCAGATAAACATTTTGGTAAGTATCTAGAGTCCCTAGTCTAAGCTTGTGAGACGAACGTATGCAATAAAGCTGTGTTGTGGTATAAAACCTGTCTTCCGGGCCATGATGCACAAACCACTAAATATGGCATAATGTGCCCCTATAATGTCAGCCAGCATAATGTCGTACTAGTGGCACTAGTCCAGGAGTCAGCATACCCTATCCTGAGCACTGATTTGCCAATAAAGCAAGTCTGGTAGCGGTTGTTTGTTAATCACACTGTTTGTCAGCTAGAATGTTCAATGGATATATTCAGTTTAACAGAAGTGCAAAGAATTTTACTTGTGAGAAAGGGAATCTTTGTTTTCAGAGTAAGTTTCACTGGTATCTAGAGTATTCAGGGAAAATGGCGCTGTTGTGAATGCTGAAACAGAGAGATGCTACAATCAACTAGAGAACCTCTGAAAGATGCACATATTTTATAACAATGAGTCTATGGTGGATATTCACCATATTCATGCAGAAACGTGTCTTCAGGGAGCAAAGTTCAAACACAAGCTACAGTTTCTAAAGCGAGACTCCAGTTTATTACCTGTGCTATTACTTCAAGCCCATTTTATGGTAGATATACAGGATTGAATATCATTGGTCAAATTAAATTTATTGATGAATTGGTGACCAACAGGAAATGGCTATCCCATTTACAAGTTGGATTCCTCAGTACAAATGTATTGTAACAGACGTTTTTCAAACACAGCCACGTGTGGCTTGAGGATGGACATTTATGTTTCAAAAATGGTGTTCAAAGTAGTTCCAAATAGTTTGGGATTGAAACTTATGCACAGGGCGGAGAGAGCTGACAAAAAGAACTATTTCTCCCTCTTCCAAAATACTGGAATTTGGGGGCATCCAATGAAGTTGATGGGCCGTAGGTTCAGGGTGGACAAAAGGAAATACTTCTTTACACAGCGAGTGATTAAAATGTGGAATTCGCTGCCAGAGGATTTAGTGATGGCCGCAGGCACAGACAGCTTTAAAAGGGGATTAGATAGATTCATTGAGGATAGGCCTATCAGTGGCTACTAGCCGTCATGACTCAAGGGGACCTCCACGTTCAGAGGCAGTGAGCGTCTGAATCCCAGAGTCAGGACATCAGGGAAAGACCTCTGCCTCTATGCCCTATTGTTGGCTTTTTAGAAGAGCTGTCTGGACATTGTGTGAGACACGATGCTAGACTAGTTGGACCTCTGGTCTGATCCAGCAGGGCTCCTCTTATGTTCTTATGATTCTCTGAATCCTTTCCAGTGAAGAATCTTGCTAGGGTTCTTCAGGAGGATATTCAGGGGGTCAGAGACACCAGAAACTGGCTTCACACGGCACTCTAAGAATTTACCAAATCTCTGTGGGTTTTGAGAAACCTGGGAGATTTTCACTGCAAAAGGGCTTGGCTTGTATTGCACTGTGTTAAGTAGAGTTACACCCTTGTAAGAAGGATATGCTTAGAATGTATTTAGAAAGATGTAACTTCACTTAGGATGTCTCTGCTAATCATTCAGCTGAGTGTGGTATGCCTTCAGGTGCATACTTGGTAAGTGTTTTCTAGCCCTATGATGTTGAAAACATCTATTTGGTATCCTAGATGTGGGCACAGAGATGAATTTTGTTAGGGTTTAATTCTGTATAGTGTTTTTGTCTTTGCATGCTTGGTGACAACAGGTGGCCATTCACAGAGCCGATCAAACTGGTGCTGGTAAGTGGTGGGGAGGTACCCCAGCTCCAATGAGGCTTATGCTGCTGCTGATTTCAATGCCATTTGTGATTGGGGAGGTATCATGCCTTACGTACAGGTGGGGGGGGAGACAAATTCTCTGCTTAGTCAACATGCATTCTTTCAGAGGCCACATGTGAGAGTTCTGTATCAGATCAGGGTAATCTTCCAACCACTGGCCGAACAGCAATGGTCACAGGAGGTTTGGAAAAACATTTCCTTTTGCATCTTAGGCTGGATGTTGTTGTTGGCCACCCTGCCTGCTTCTGGCTCTTTGGCTCCAGAGACTGGTGACTCTCACAGAGAAGTGCAGTGAAAAGATAGACACTAGTTCAAAAATGTAATCTAAGCAGTCACCATGCAGCCTCTGGATTTGCGACAAAGGCAGCCCCATGTAGAGAGCGTTACAGTGGTCTAACCTCGAGGTGACCGTCGCGTGGTCTAACCTGGACGATCCAGGTCATAGCTGTGGAGTTTTCATTCAATTGTGATGTTGATCTCCTAATTTTAATTTTTGTACTTTGATTTTTATTAATGTGGGCCTCCTTGGAGAAGTTTTTGCTTGAGAGGTGGGGCTGTGAGTACCTAAAATGAGATGTGGCTGATTCGGAGCAATCCAAAGCAAATCTGTTTAGACTCCCACTCTACCTGTCCTTGGAATTACACTGTTAATGAGTTACCTCTAGTGCAGTTATTCATCTTTCCAGACCTGAGGCCTACCTTTAACCCTCCCCCAAGTATAGGACCAACTGATCTGTAAGCAGATCTGTAAGCAGATGTCACCACAGTCACATGATGCGGAAGAGGGGCGGCCAGATTTATATCAAGGCTGAGACTAAGGATGGTAGAGAAGTCAGCCAGAGATTGGAAATACAATCCAGCCATAGTGACGAACAAGCGAAGGGCCTTGGAGGAGGAGCTGTGGAGGCATTCTCTCCATCACTGAGCCAGATCTCCCGCTATGGCAAGAGACCTCCCACCACCAACCTGCTCTTCCCACCATCCATCAGAGCGAAAACGGGAGATTAAAAAATCGCTGTTGGGTCAGCAATGTGACATCACTTCCGGGGGAAACCGGGAAATGACATCAGTCACATAAAGGGAGGAAGGGGTCATGGCACCCTTGCTCTCTGCACATGTGCAGTAGCAGAAAGTCCTCCCAAAACAATAAAAATGACTATTCCATAAAAGCACTTTATGATAGGGATGCCAAGTCGAAAATTGTCTGGAGCGGGGGACTCCCGTCCAGCGTCCTATGCATGCACACACGCCGCACACACGTCACCAGGAAGTGACATTATGATGCTGGGCATGCCAGGGGCGGGGCCATGACCACCCAAGGGGGAAACATAGAATTTCCACCTCGGATGGTCGTGGCCCCGCCCCCAGCGTGCCCGGCGTCATAACGTCACTTCCTGGTGACGCGCACGCCGGGGTGGGGTTCCCCCCAGGGTCCGATCCACCGCCGGCGGGAAACGGGCCTCTGGGGCAGGGGTTTCCTCGCCCCCCAGGGGACTTGGCAGCCCTACTTTAGGGGCCCACAACCCAGCAGCTGAGTTGCTGTGACCTACATGTGGCTCACAGTTAGTGGTTTGAAGATCACAGCTTTAGTGTATGACAAGAGAGTGGTGAATGAGCATATCAGTCCTTCCCCCTCCCCAAAGGACACCGTTTGCAGATTGCCACATGTGAAGAGGCAAGAACTTTGAGTATGAACATATCTGTTGGAACCATTAAGCACTTTCAGTCTCTGTGTTAAATAATTAAAATAAACTAGCTAGCCTTAATATACATATATACACAGACATACATACTGAGAGACAGAATGTTAGCAGAAGACCTTATTAGTATACTATCCTATCACACTGGTTTAAACCTTCTGATCTCCAGCATGCTTTATTAAATATTTAGTGAATACTGCTTTACAAAAAGTTAATATTGTCTTCTCTCTGCTTCTTCCAGCTAATACACTCCAAAGTCCCTCTAATACCCTTAAATACTGGAGGGGGGTGTCCATTAGAGTTTCCAACAGGCCTGGAGAAAAATGCCGTGTCCTTTTAATAGAGGTTTAATGGGACACTATTTGCCAGGTGAGCAGCCTGAATGGCCCTGACTAGTCCAGTTTTGTCAGAGCTTGGAAGCTAAGCAGGGTTGGCCACAGTTAGTACCTGGGTGGGAGATGAAAACTGGAGTTGCTATTTAATTTATTTATTTAATTGGATTTTTACCCCGCCCTCGCGGCAAGGCGGCTCAGAGGAAGCAGAGGAAGGGAATGGCAAAGCACCTCCACTCATCTCTTGCCTTAAACGACCCTTGCCACATATTGACCCCCTCTTAAAAGGACAGGACATTTTTCTGCAAGCCTGTTGCCAAGTCCATAGATCCATTCTCAACATTCTGTCGCATTGTAGTGTTGCCAAGAAACAATACTTAATATGGGGCTTTGCAAACTGATTCTTGATGGCTGGCACAGAGAGCAGGCTTTACCCAAGCCACTTGATGTTGATGAGTACATCTTTGTATATATACACTGATATATAAGCAAATGAAGCTGTCTTATGCCGAGTCAGACCATTGGTCCATATATCTTAGTATTGTCTGCTCTGATTGGTGGAGAAAGGTCTTTTGCTACCTTGTGTCCTTTTCTCTGAACATGGCAAGGATTGAATCTGGGACCTTCCGTGTGCAAGGCAGATGCTGAACCATTGAGCTACCTGTCTCCAAAGCTGTCATTCATTCATAAGAGACAAATGGGAAATTGGTATACTCACAGTGCAATCCTAAGTAGTTACACCTATCTAAGTCCATGGCAATCAATTAGAAGGATACAACTCTACTTATGACTGCAGTGTTGGAGATATTATTACATTAAGGCCAAAGGCAACCATCTGCCTTTGACACTGAACGTCCCATTATTCATTGATGGAGAACCTGCAAAGGAGTCAATAAGGAGGTACTCATTGCAAGCTTCAGATTTTTTATTCAACGTACCAGCCCACCCATCATCATGACGGACATTTTGCTAGTCCGCTTAAATAAATAGCCTTTTCGGTCTGCCAATATCTACTGTAAGGGAAACACTTTACAACCTTTCCCCCCCCCCTCATTTTGTTAACGGAAAATCTTGATAATTTGGCAAGAAGTGATGCTCACACTGAAAGCTTTCTGCGAGCCTGTCTTTATCCTGCAGAAACCTTATCCCCAAATAGCCTTCATATTGATTGATCTGACAGCTGTTCCTTCAAACAAAAGCAAGATACATGTCAGCTGTGCATTCTGTTTTTCAGAATTGTTGATCTCTTTCTGTTTCTCATGCAGTTCAATGAAGCTAATTGATTGGACAGTAATTGTATGCAGTGTATCATGGCTGAACTGCAATTATTACAGATGATCGAGTGCTTGGTGCTTGTGAATGAAGAGGGCTTGGCCCATCTCCTAGCCATGCTCCATAATCTGCTGATTCACATGGTGTGTCTGGGGCTTATGCTGTACCACTTCATATTGCAGGTCAGGATTGTGAGGAAGAGTATGCAAATGATATTAATTTACATAAATTAAAATGCTGACTTGCCGTTATGGTCTGTATTATCATGTGTATGTGTAGCCTGAAAGTCTAGCCAAACTGTTCATGGTTGGTAAACACATGTGGTAGGGACTCAGACAAATGTCTTTTTCATTGCAACATCTGTCTTTTGAGGGAAGATGCCAGGGATTGAACCTCGGGCCTTGTATGTACTACTCTGATCAGAGGCTACTAGAGATGCTAATACTGTATACATTGAGTGGAGGTAAACTGATGAAATTGTAAGTGTAACCAACTCAGGGACAAAGCAGCCATGATAGAGATCACTGATCTCCATGCATCTGTAAACTGCACACATCATTCCGATCAGGGCCACGCAGGAAAACGAGAGGGAATCTAACCCTTAACACTCACTTAGCTTTGCTAACTGAAACTGAGCTTCCTGCAACATTATTAGTGATTTTATAAGGAACAAATGTGTCTTTTAAAAATCCTCTCTTCCTTCATAACTGGCAACAATAAATAGCATGGAAAGTCTGGTGAAACCAAGTGAGGATTGAAGGGTTAAATGCCCCCTTTCCTTTATGCATAGTGTAAATCAGGAATGCACTACTATGTGAGTTACCTTTAACAAACTGATGGAGAGCTACAATCCAGTTCCAGGATTCACTGGTGCCAAGTACATTACACACGTGTGCCAATGAGTCAGAAACACTCTTCCAATCTCAAAATGAAAAATCTGGCTGCCTTTTTTCTGCCCTCTATACTATTGTTATATCCCTGCTGTCTCTAAAAATGTCTCTCCAGTTCTGCCAATCTAAAGAATACCATGTTGTTCTTGACTTCGACCCTCTGCCTGGGAAGACACTGCCATGTTCTAATTTATGATAGAGTCAGGTCCCAATTGCTGTTGGCTTTTGTGTCTTCTAAGGGAAAACTGTCACTCTTGCCTGTCTCTGAAGATTCACATCATGTATTTGATGAAGCAGCCTCTGAAAATATATGGGCGCAAGTCTAAGCAAGTTTACTCAGAAGCAGGCTCGTAGCCAGGATTTTGTAATTTGAGGGGGCACTGGCATCACAAAAATAAAAAAAAACAATTTTTAATAACATTTTTAAAACTCACGCTGGCCAGTTGGAGCAGGCAGTCACTCATCCATGGAGATCTCCCCTGGCAGGGTGAGGGGCTCCAGCAGCAACAGGGCAAGGGGGCGGGTGAGTGAGCGCTGACATGCCCTGGAAGCCAAGCACCATGGAGCTGGCCTCTACTGGTGCTCCGGCTGGGCACCCAAACACAGGAGGAGGCAGAAGAGGAGGAGGAAGAGACGCCCTGGCCCAGATCACACAGTGCAACTGCCTCTGCCCCGCGGAAAGTTTCTGCGCTGTCAAAGCCAACCGTCCCCACCTTGCCTGCTGGCCCACCCGCCTGGCTGCCTTGTGTTGCTTCCTGCAGCGGCGACACTTGAGAAGGGGCGGCAGTGATGGGGAAGCAAGCTGCGCTTGGGGTAGGGGCAGCGGTGGTAGCAGTTCAGCTTCTGTGGAAAGGGGAAAAATAACGTTCAGTGTTGCTCGGCGCTAGAGGGCTCCTCGTCCTAGCCTCACAGGAAGAGCAAAGGGGACAAAAGGCTTCCTTTCACAAGACGTGCGATGTTGAACTACTAGGAAAACTTCACAAGCTGCACTTGTGGAAGGGGCAGCGGCAGTGGGCCTGGGCTAGATGGAAGTTGGAGGGCCTTGTTAGGAATTTGGGGGGCTGGCCCCCAAAATACCCCAATGTAGCTACAGGCCTGTTCAGAAGTAGGCTTGCCGGTTCCCCAGGGAGACCCCCCCCCTTCCCAGCTTCTATTGGTCACCACCACTCCAAGTGGAGGCAGGAGAAAAATAAAAAAATGGCATCACATACACCATTATGTCATTTCTAGGGGAAACCCAGAAGTGATGGAAAGTAGCTGTGGAAATCTCCAGAAACTCTGTGGTTTTACCATAGAGTTTCCAGTGGTTCCTAGAGTTACCCTATGTCACTTCCAGGTTTCCCTGAGAAGTGAAATAACAACAGATGCACCGTCACACACTCCTCATGTCCCTGCCCCTAAACCACCTTCCAGTTTTCAGGCACGTCCTAGCAACCCTACTCAGAAGTAAGTTCATTGTGATTCAATGGGGCATACTCCAAGTTAAACGTCCTTTTCATTGCCCTGCAAATTGTTTCCTCGAAGATGGTACAAGACTCTTCTTTTCTTTTTGCAGCAAGAGACTGACATGAGTACCACACCGGAATTTGTAGCATTTGGTGCAACCTGAGATATTTTTGCACCACGTAGAGCTTAATTAAGCCTGCATAACACCTTCTCCATTCCATTCTAAATTATTTCAAGCTGCAGACTTTTAGCTTTCTATCATGCTCAACAACATCTGTTCCCTCCTCCTTTGTGTATTTTGCTTAACATTCAATCTGATAAAGAGTTTTGATGAAGCTGAAAATGTGCTCATTTCTTTGTGTGAATTTATACCAGAACCTAATAAAAAGATTCCACTATTCTTGCCTTTCTGCCTCCATTTCTGATGGCTGATGTTTCCTTTCTCTTTGAAGGGCTGACAGGCAATCATATGACCTTCCAGAACATTTTGTGGTGGCAAAGGACAGAATTCAGGAAACAAATGTACCTCAGCTCCTGACTGACACTCTTTTTTACCACATTGTTTCCTGCATTCACCTTTTGGGCAATATACTTGCAGACCTGCATATTTCTCATAGAGCCAGTGTGGTGTAGTGGTTAAGGGCAGCAAACTCTAATCTGGAGAATTGGGTCTGATTCCCTGCTCCTCCACATGAAGCCTGCTGGGTGACCTTGGGACAGTCTCAGTTTCAGAACTCTCTCAGCCCTACCTACCTCATAAGAACATAAGAGACGCCAATGTTGGATCAGGCCAAAGGCCCATCTAGTCCAACACTCTGTGTCACACAGTGGCCAAAAATACCAGGTGCCACCAGGAGGTCCACCAGTGGGGCCAGGACATTAGAAGCCCTCCCACTGTTGCCCCCCCCAAGCACCAAGAAGACAGAGCATCACTTGCCCCAGAGCCCCTATCTATACCTTGTGGCTAATAGCCACTGATGGACCTCTGCTCCATATGCCTATCTAATTCCCTTTTGAAGCCGTCCATCCTTGTAGCCGCCACAACCTCCTGTGGCAGTGAATTCCATGTGTGAATCACTCTTTGGGTGAAGAAGTACTTCCTTTTATCCGTTCTAACCCGACCGCTCAGCAATTTGATGGAGTGCCCACGAGGTGACAGTTGTGGTGACAGTTGTGGGGAGAGGAAGGGAAAGGCAATTGTAAGCTGCTTTGAGACTCCTTTGGGTAGAGAAAAGTGGGGTATAAAAACCTACTGCTCTTCCTCTGCTTCTGGGCTGTGATCAGTCAGCTGGGACTCACTATGGCATTGAAAATGGTTTTGTAGATACAATATTTGATGAGAGTAAAAGTGCCACTTTTGGGCACAATTACAACTTGGCTCAATCTATTTCCCGACATGTCACTGTGGAACGGGAACCCGAGGCAATTGCTCAGTAGATTCTTTGCTTTTTCTTGTTTAGTGACAATTCACATTTTATTCCCACACTCTTAGAATATATTAGAGTAAAAACTGACATTAAAGGATGCAGCAGAAGAAACTGAAATGAATATAACTTAACTAGCCTGTGGCAAAGAGCTGTACCTGTACAGACTCACTTGCTTTTGACACGTCCATGTTGCAAAGGAAAGAAGGAGGGAATGTCCGAGGTACTTATTCAAATGATTGCTGTGAGAATGCAATAAATTGATTATAGACCACCAGGAGGCTTCATATTTTAAAGGCCATGCTGGGAGGCAGATTCTTTGTAGAGAAATATCCATTGAAGATATTTGGTGACTGGTAGGGGTGATACATGCCCGTCAGCTCCAGTGTGATGTGGTTGTGGGGAATGAAATGCATATTGATTATTTGTATAGGATTGAGATAATTCTTTGTTATTTGTCAGTTCCTTCTGGCTAATTTCTAAACCCAACACAGAGAGATAGTCAGCTCTGGTTTGGTTCCACAGGGCACCTTCATACACCCCATTTGTAAGTGTACACTTAAAGTATAAAATATGACTATGACAAGCCCACATTTATAATTATGCATACCAGTGATAGGTAGGGTTGCCAGCCTCCAGCTGGAGAAAATGGCCTTGGAAAGTGGATTGTATGGCAGAGGTGTCAAACTGTTACAAGGACTGGATTGGACATAAATGTCACTTTGTTGGGCCGGGCCATGTGTGCCATAAAATGTAACACAAGGTACCGGAGATACAGAGGTCGATTCGGGGGGGATCGCAGTCCCCCTGGGTGAGGTGTGGGGGGGCGGAGCAAACGATGAAGCCCCGCCCCATGCTTCCAGCCGCCCCGCTTCTGGCCCTCATTCAGCCAGGAGGAGGCAGGAGAAGAGGGAGGGTAAGTTGCTTCCTCCCCGCCTCTCCCCACCCCTGCCTGCCTGGGGCCAGGGAGGGCCTTGGCGGGGCTTCCTCGCACTCCCGCCGGCCTTGCAGGTCCACTGCCGGGCCTTATGATGTCAGGGGGTGTGGAATATGCTAATGAGTTATGCTAATGAGTTCCCCTAGCTCTTTTTCTACAAAACGACCCCTGCGGAGATATAAACTTTATAAAGATGATTTCAGATGCTGAAAGGCAATAGCAGGTGTAATTGGATTGGGTGTGATATGCAGAGATGTGGAGATATCAGCATCAGTAATGAGACAGGAAACCTAGGTCTCAGTTTGGTACAGGAGGATTCAGTCCAGGAGGATGCAAAGAATAAATGGAAATAAGTCTGAAGAAGTGAGCAGTGACTCACAAAAGCACATACCCTACCACAATTTTGTTAGATGCTACTGGACGGTTTCTACTACTGTTAGAAACCATAACATTCAAAAACCAGTGGACGGATGTTTTAACCTACCAGGGCATTCAGTTGCTGATCTAAGAGCAGCAGTTCTCTTACAAAGGAATTTCAAAGGGAGATTAGAAAGAGAGACTGCTGAATTGCAACTGATAATTAGGCTCAAGACAATGCAAAACTATGTACTGAATTGAGACTTAGGTTTCTTCTCTCATTACCAATGCCTGCTATTGTCATTTGGCATCTGAAATCACTTCACTCTCCAAGATATAAGGACAGATGGACTCACATTCCAGCTGTATCTGAAGAAGTGAGCAGTGATTCATGAATGCTCATGCCCTGCCACAAATTTTGTTAGTCATTAAGGTGCTGCTGTATTTTTGCTCCCTTTCACCAATAAGGAATGCAAACTGTGCTGTTAGGTACCCCCCCATCTTTTAAGAAATGGAAAGGGGGATCTCTCCAAGTGCCATAGGATTCCCCCCTCTCTCTGGTTTGTTCTCTCTGGGTCTCCCCCCCATACCTGGGTCTCCCCTCTCATCCCCCCCATACCTCTCTCTCTCTCTGGCATGCTCGCACTGCCTCTTCTCCCCCCCCTGTCTCTAAAGATAAAAAGTGTGCTTGCAAACCAAAGCTTATATCTGGAATAAAACATTACTGGTCTTCTTACGAGACATCATTCCCCTCCCTGGCTTTTTTCCTCCCCCTCCCTTCCCAGAGAAGGAGGAGGAGGAGGAGAGAAGAGCCCTCAGCCAATCGAGGGAAGTCTTTCTCTCTCTCCTCTGAAGCAGGAAATAGGAGAGACTGGCTAGAAGGAGCTATGAAGTTAGAAACAGGAAGCCAGAAGTAGCATAGTCAGATGCTCTCGGGCCAGATTGGAGGCTTGCAGGGGCCAGATCCGGTCCACGGGCCGTATGTTTGACACCCCTGCTCGATGGTATTGTACCCCATTGAAGTCCCTCCCCTCCCCAAACTCCACCCACCTCAGGCTCTACCCCCTACATCTCCAGGTATTTCCCAACTTGGAGCAGGCAGCCCTAGTGATGGGAATGGAATTTACATTGTCTGTCAAAGCCAAGCTTTCCTTTTTAAAGATAGCATTTCCTACCCTAGGAATTTCCCCCCACATGTTCCCTTCTCCCCTCCATAGCCACAAGAGGAATGGAAGTGAGAAGGGATAGCAATTAGGAATCTGTATGTCAGCCTTCACCTCATTTCTCTTCTCATATGAATAACTGGAACGCATAGAGAGTTATCGACAATTTTACAACTCCTTTTTGGCACCAGATTCCACATAGCATCTCTCTTACTCTCTGTTCTCTTCCTGAATTCAGCTACAGAAAAACTTCTAGTTAAAACAGTCCAAGGGGATTTTTTTTAAGTTAAGCTAAGAAGAGCATCTTCTTTTCCAGCATCCAAGCCAGTCATTTTTGTGTTAGCATTTTTGGGGGCAATCTTCAAATAAGCCCATTTCCAGGAGCTTGCATATTTATGATAACCCCAGGCCGTCTGCTGATCTGCCACTGATACCACAATGTAGGGGAAAAATGCCTCGTACTTTCTTATCAAAACAGGACTATTTATTTCCTCCACCATATTTTATTTTTTTTAATGAAATCAAATGCATAGTTTTTAATCTCCCACCTTCCACCTGAATCCAAGCTTGGGGGTGGGAGGCAGAAAAGAAAATTGGATCTTCCATGTGCTTTTCTCTTCTCTCTCTCTCTCTCTCTCTTGGTTGTTTTTAATTCATCAAAACAACTAATATATATATGAAGTTCTTTCCATGTCTATGCAATGTAAACAAGCTGGTAAACAATATGGAAATATAGAGGTTTTAAGGCTATATATATATATACACACACACACACACACATATATATATACATATATATACACACACACACACACACACACATACATATACACACACATATATCTATATATATATCTATATATAGATAGATAGAGATAGATAGATAGATAGATAGATAGATACATAGATACATAGATACATAGATACATAGATACATAGATACATAGATACATAGATACATAGATACATAGATACATAGATACATAGATACATAGATACATAGATACATAGATACATAGATACATAGATACATAGATACATAGATACATAGATACATAGATACATAGATACATAGATACATAGATACATAGATACATAGATACATAGATACATAGATACATAGATACATAGATACATAGATACATAGATACATAGATACATAGATACATAGATACATAGATACATAGATACATAGATACATAGATACATAGATACATAGATACATAGATACATAGATACATAGATACATGGGGGAGAAGGAGATCAGTGAGGCTGCTGGGGCCTTGCTGCCGGAGCTGGGGGTGGTGGAGGAGACTGGGGAAGGGGGGTGGAGGAGACTGAGGATGGGGGGGAATCAGCGAGCATGGTGGCTGGCAGCCACTCAGGCCATGCCGCCAGTGTCTGGGGATGGGGGGGAAGGCTTACCTGCTGCTGCTTCCTCCTCCTCCTGCTCTGCGTGGAGCTCTTCTCTCCCTCCCCGGCAAGTATCGCTGGTCCCCTTTCTTGTGTACACACACACACACACACACACACACACACACTATTATTCCTGTCAGCATTTCTTAAACTGTTGAGGTTTGGTTGTCACATATGCACACAAGCACTTCGATTGTTGACACATGGTTCTTGAAATAAGTGGAACCCCTCCCCACACACTTTAGTTCTGTTTCTAAACTGTGAAAAATAAAAATAACTCACATGTTTTATTACACTTCTACTTGTGTAATGAGCAATATTTTTTTATCACTTCATGACTTCCAAAGGCCTAAATGTTTCATGGTGTGCCTGTCTGCAACATTGACATAATAGGCTGGATCTATCCATCTTTTTAGCTGCCAAAAAAGGGATGATGGGTTTCATTTGACTACCAATGCTATGCTGAGGATTGTGGAACCTGCCTGGACAAATGTCATGTGGATGATGTGAAAAACCTGGCTGGATCCGACTCAGTGTCTCTGCCAGGGTAATGTAACATGCTTGTGATACTGCTGCATCTTAACTGGTTGCTGCACCCCATTTTAGGCACTGCTTTGCTGGAGCAGCAAGCCCGAAGATGCAAGCATCACAGCACTATTTTCTTATATGCAAAAGAAAAACAGTTTTTATATATATACACACACAGGGCACCATGTTCTGTAAACTATTTCTGTTGAATGTGTGTGTTGTGTAGTGGGTTAGCCGCATGGAAGAACTACCGAGGCACGCATAATACATGGCACACTTTATTGGTACACAACACGAACCCCTACAAACGGCCAAATGGCCTCTTATATACAGTCTGGGGAACCCCTGCGGAATCCCATTGGCCCATTCAAACCTCCTGCCAATGTCTCATTGGTTCTCCTAGAGGCAGGGTGCAGGAACCTAGTCCTCATTGTTCTTTGGACTCAAACTCTGCAGTATTGCGGGCGCCCAGTGGCGGTACGCGGACATAACATCCCTCCCCCCATGGTCTGGACCCCCCTAAGTCTGGTAATCTTTGAGGTGAGCCGGTGGCCGCCATTCCCGTGATGAGCATCTCGGTGCCAGCGCTGGATCAGTCGCGTCTCGGGCACCTGTGGATTGTCGGGACCCCGGTTATGGAGCGGCCGTTGCGGGGCAGTTCGTGGGCTCCGACACCCTGGGTTCCTGCTCGTTGATGGGCCCTGGAACGATGCTTGGCTGGGCGGGCAGCGGGGGTTCCCACTCCTGCTCCAGTTCTTCGGAAAAGCTCACCTCCGGGGTTTGTGTGTCCTGCTCCTCGTCCAGGAGTGGCAGCAGGCACTGGCGCAAGTGGGTGACATGGGCCGTCTTCCGTCGATACCTCGTAGGAGACGGGGCCCGTGGGGCGAATGATTCGGCCGGGAATCCACTCTGGTCCCTTGCCGAAGTTCTTGACATAGACAGGGTCCTCAGGGAAGAACCCCCGTGGTGCCTTATGCTGTTCCGTCAGGGATTTTGACTCCGGGGCCCTGTCGGGGTGGAGGCGGTCCAGAAGCGTTGTTGGTTGGTGACCCATCAATAGTTCGGCCGGGCAACGGCCACTCACTGGGTTCGGGGTGGTCCTTTGCGCCAGCAAATACCGGGCAATGCGTGACTCCCAGTCCCCCTCCGTTATCCTGCTCAAGGCCTCCTTTGCTGATCGCACCATCCACTCCACTTGTCCGTTGGTGGCCGGGTGAAATGGTGCAGAACGGATGTGTTTAATAAGATTCCATCGGAGGTAGGTCTGGAACTCCTCCGCTGTGAATGCTGACCCATTGTCGGACACTATGGAGTCTGGCAGCCCATGGGTCGTGAATATCTTCCTTAGGGCCTGGATTGTTGCCGCTGCGGATGTGGCCAACACCGTGCTGATTTCCAGCCACTTGGAGTGCAAGTCCACGGTTATGAGGAAGAGCTATCCTTGGAAGGGCCCCGTGAAGTCTATGTGCAGCCTTGACCATGGCCTTTGGGTTGCCTCCCAGGATTGCGAGGGCACCCTCGGGGGACTGGGGCGGACTGCTTGGCATGTAGGGCAGCTTTTGACAAGGGTTTTGGCCTCCGCCTCAATACCCGGCCACCACACGTAGCTGCGAGCCAGGGCCTTCATTTGTACGATGCCTGGGTGGCCTTCACCTTGTCACGGGCTGGGTGGAGGGCCAGACGTGTCAACAGTGAACCCCAGGAAGTACATTGATTGCACCCCCAGCAAACACTTCTCCTTCTTGACCTTTAACCCAGCATTGTGGAACCGTCGGACGACGGCGCGGAGACATTCCACAAATTTGGGTGGCGAGGCGGCGGCGATAAAAACATTGTTGAAAAATGGGGTGACTCCGGGAATCCCTTTGAGAAGAGCATCCATCAAACACTGGAACAGTCCTGGAGCTATACTCACTCCGAATTGCAGCCGCTTGACCTTAAATGCCTCCCCCCGATGTGTCACTATCGTCTGTGCCTCCGCAGTTGCCTCGTCTACCGGCAGCTGCTGATATGCCTCGGCAAGATCCAATTTTCCAAAAATTTTTGCGCCTGCCAGGGTTGCTAACACGTGGCTGACGACTGGGACCGGATATGAGTGGTCCTGCAGGGCCTGATTAATAGTACATTTATAGTCTGCACAGATGCGGACGGACCCGTTGGGCTTGATGATCGTTACGATAGGCGTTTCCCATTTAGCGTTCGTCACGGGTTCCAAGATTCCCTGGGCGACCAATTTGCCCAACTCTGCATCTATCTTCAGTTTGATTGACAAGGGCACATTTCGATAGTGCACACTATTTCGTTGAAAGTCCATTAGAGTCAGCGGGGATGGGCATAAACGGGGCCCCCCCTTAGGGCACAGTCTTTTTAAGGTGGCCTCCGAGATGATGGAGGCCATGGAGCCCGAATTAAGCTCCATCGTACAGGGGGACCCTTCTATCTGCACTTGGACCTGTATTCTGGGGACCGAGGGTTGGCCTGGGAGGCACAGTACCTGATTAGCGATGTGATAGAGGTCCTCGGAGTGCCTGGCATCTTCGAAATGAGTGGACGCTTGTCTCTGCTGAGGTGGCTGCGCCCGATTTGCCTTTGAGCGGCACACGTGAGTGATGTGGCCGGTCCGCCTACAGATCGCATCGCAGAACCGGCACGACTTCCCCTTCTGCGGCTCCCCACAGCTCGCACAGTCGGTAGCGGCGGTGCAGTGTTTGTCTTGCCCTTGAGTGCGACGCCTGGGGCCTGCATATGCTTGGTGGACCTCCTGCTCCTCGAGGTCATCTGGCTCGACCTGCAGGGCTGTGGCGGGGTGTGACCGCTCCCAGATGATGGTGGTGGCTAGGGGGGAGGCGAGTGTGACAGTTTCCACTGCGATAATCTGCCACTTGAGCTTCTCCTCTCTTAGCCCCACGACGAAGCGGTCCCGGAGGGCCTCATCTAAGTTCGCCCCGAACTTACAGTCTGCGGCCAGATGGCAGAGCTCCGTGAGGAAATCCGCGTCTGTCTCCCGGGCGAGCTGGCTCCGGTTGTAGAACGCCAGCCGACAGGTCATTTCCGATGGCTTCGGAGCATAGTGGTCTTGTACCGCCTTGACAATCTGGTCAAAGGTGCAGGCATTGAGGTCCATCGGGGACAGCAAGCGTTCTGCTAGAGACACGATGGTGCTGCTGCAGGAGGCTAGGAGGAAGCCTCTCTTTTGTGCGTCGTTTGTTACCTTGTAGAAGGCGAGCGCGGACGTTACGCCTCGTACCCATGCACCCCAGTCTTGCGGACGAGCTGTGTCGAAAGGCGGCAGCAGGCCTGGTCCTGAAATGGTTGCCATCGTGCACATCGGGGCTGGCAGTGCAGAATCAGCTTCTCCCGCTGTATCGTTGACCGGCGGTGGAGCGGCGTGTTCCTTTCGCCGCTCGACGGTTTGGCTAGCTTAGCGGCAAAATCCCATCCTCATTTCCACTGTTGTGTAGTGGGTTAGCCGCATGGAAGAACTACCGAGGCACACATAATACACGACACACTTTATTGGTACACAACATGAACCCCCACCAACGGCCGACCGGCCTCTTATATACAGTCTGGGGAACCCCTGCGGAATCTCATTGGCCCATTCAAACCTCCCGCCAATGTCCCATTGGTTCTCCTAGAGGCAGGGTGCAGGAGCCTAGTCCTCATTGTTCTTTGGACTCAAGCTCGGCTGTATCGCAGGCGTCCAGTGGCGGTACGCGAACTTAACAGTGTGATACTGTGTAAAACTTTCCAGAAGGTAGAGGGGAATACATTGGATAGATTTGGAGGAGACAATGATGGTTGGATCTTTGGAATCTGAAGGCTGGGAGGCACTGATGGAAGACATATTGAACACTTATCCCCAGTTCTCCATTTTCCTTCCTCTCCAAGACTGCAGTTCTTCACCACTTCTTCATTTGATCCTAGGTCAGAAGTCACCATCCTTTTCCTTAGTGAACAATGAGAAGTATCCCAAGGTATTCCCCACACACACACTGGTTTTGTTCTATCCTAGAAACAGGACATAAACTAGGAAGAGCACCAGAAATGAAGCTATCAGCTAACTAGCAGAGAGAACCATCATATGAAAAATAAGCCTTCTTAAAAAAAAAAAAAAGCCTAGAGCAGATCTTTTAAAAAGTCTTTTCCTGGATCTTCTGGGGAGGCACAAGCCAGCAAGTTACTGGTAGGTCACAAGCTCCTGCTGGACACCCCTGTCTTAGGTCTTGTGCGGTTCCATCTAGCTTGCAGATTGGCAAAATGGCCAGCATGGCAGGAGACAGATCTTAGATCTTCGCAATGTTCTTCCTCTAGCTGGACTACTTAGCATATTCTGCAGTTCTAATACTCAAAGACAATGTTCTGTCGGTTGGCTAGGTCCCATGGATGGGAGGTGCAAGGAAAATTTGGGTGATAGATACTTTATTTCTTACATTTATACCCTATCTTTCTTACATTATGAAAATCAAGTTGGCTTACCTAGGGTTCAGACACCTACCAGATCTGCTTAGCTTTAGAAAGATTGTTCCATTAGATGCCTTCAGACCATACCCAGACACAAGAAATCAGTTTGCTGAGAATTCTGAAGACAAATCTATAGTAACAGGGTATAATATTGAAAATTGAGATCCCTGTCTCTGTCTCTCTGTCCTCTGTCTCTCTCTCCCATAAAGATCACTTTATATGAACTTGCCCCTGTGGCAATCGAAGAATAAATATATGGAGGTAGGTAGCCATGTGCATATGAAGCATATATCTTCTCTATTTTACTATCAAAATTAAAAACATCAAAGGATGAATTCTCAGATGAGAGGCCAATAGGGTTATTTTCTTATGAGCCTGGGAAAAAATCATCTGTTTTATTCTAAGAACCAGTTGTCTTATACAGTGTCAGATCATTGGGCCATCTAGCTATTAAGCATCTCCATTCCCTGGCAGGAATTCTTTAACTTCTGAGGAAGAGAAAGGTCTTTGCCAATATCTGCTTTCTGAAACCATGTAGCACTACAGATGTCAGGGATTCAACCTGGGACTTTCTAGGTATGACACAGCTGTTCTGTGTTGCTCACTATCTGATGAAATGTGGATGCACACGAAAGCTTATACCCAGAATTAAACGTTGGTGGTCTTAAAGGTGCCACTGGACTCAAACTTTGTTCTTTTGCTTCAGACCAATATGGCTACCCACCTGAATCTATCTTATAGGAAGTTATGTTACTATTCTAGAACTCGTTGTCCATTCTCGATGGGTGGTATAAAACGATAACTGAAAAATATTTGCTTCCAAAAATTCTCCTCCAAATTATTTTCTGAGGACTTGGTATCACTAAATATTCTCTGAAAATTCAAAAGTTTCAGAATGGCTGGTTTCGATTTCGTGGTTGGAATGTCTGACTAGGATCTGGGGTACTGTCATGGAAGCTTTCTGATGAAATGTGGATACACATGTGGATGCACACCTTGGGTCCATCACATTGTCTAAGCCTAATATAACTCACAGGATTGTTGTCAGGAAAAAATGGAGGAGAAGAGAGCAATGTAAGCTGCTTTGGGTCCCATTGGGAGGAAAGGCAGGGTAGAAATGAAGTAATAAATCTGAATAAATATTTTGTATTCTGTAGCATTTTATTTATATGATACTTGAATCTCATATGGCAATCTCTGAGACCTTTAGGGGGAAGGAAAGCCACAAACCGTCATCCATCCATCATGTCTGGCCAAAGCTCCAACTGAAGATCCCCTTGATTTTATTGTTTCGTTTTACTTTTTAAAGAAAATATATAAACCTCTTTGAAAATCCCTGAAGTGGTATATCAATACAATATAAAATCTTTATTTATAAATTTTAATATTTGATACTTGACAGTGTTTGATTTTTGGCATGGAAAGATATGTGTGTATTTGGTAGCTGGTGTGCAATGGTATTTACTATTTGGTGACTTGGCACTAGCAGTTAGTATTTGACAGGTGCCATATTTCACTGCTGTCAAATTGAAAAGAATTCAAACGAAAACAGTATGTCTCAATCTCTTTATTTTTTGAACACTGAGAAGAAACATTTGCATTTAAAATTGAATTCAGATTAAAAATGCAAAATGTCTCATAAAATGTATGTGATCAGTTGGACATTTTGAAACATATTTGTGAACTTTAGGAGATAAAATACATGTAGAAGAAAAAAAAGAAGAGTAAATTTTTATACCCCACTTTTCTCTACCTTTGGGAGTCTCAGCCACTTCCGCACTGTCATTTTTGTCACTTGTTTGTCCCTATTGCTTTGGGTCCTCCCCCGTTTTCCACATGTGTTTTGCTCCCTCTGGGACTACCAGAAAGAACAAAACACATGGGACCCAGGGGATGCCCCTGGATTGTGTATATAGTTGGCCTGCCAGCCGTTAGTCTTCAGTCTTTGTTGTATGCCCCCTTTTACCGTCTTGTAAGTTAAACACCCAATAAGGTAAGCTGAAACACCAAAATTCTTAGCTATAATATTGACTATTATCTAAACTATTCATGCCTCATACATCTACTAAATTCTCTTCATGTTATTGAAAAAAAAATCAACTAAACCCCATTTTCTCCAATAGTACTAAGAAATAGCTATTTTAACTTGCCAAACTTGAGACTGTATTACCTACTTTACAGAAATTGTTATGGTAGTTACTTTATTTGCCCATTTTAAACATCACCCATTATACTATAAATCCATTGTATATACAGAGTCTCACAGTTCCTATCTAAAGTACATCTATTTTTCATCTTTCCTTTAACCCATAATTTTTACTAAACCACTTTATAATATGCTAATCTTTTCTTGATTTTCTGCATCCTTTTTTTCTTTACAACCATGCATAGATGTCTTCTCTCTTTAAATACATGAACTTCCATTTCCATTTGTTCCCTCCTACAATTCAAGTGCAAAAGGGAGGGATTCCGTCCAGTGTTCTTTGTTTTTTTATTATTTCTTCCATGCTTGTCATGCTTCCTTGTACTGGGCTTTAATTTTGCCTTAACAAGTTTAGCCTTTTTGTCAGGTAGGCACTCTCAAGAATTTCCTTTCCTTGCCTCCAACATCACAAAATTTTCCAAAGGTTCTTCTAAGTATGGCGTTTGTACACTGAGTCTCTCAAATCCTGTCTTACGTGGAGCCAATGTTTCCTGCATAGTGGGACTTTGCCTTCTGATCTCGTCTTCCACAGTATACTGCTGGAGCTGTGATTGATACTCCTCTTTTCCCCCATCACAATCCGCAAGTAAGTTCTGAGGTTTCTCCAATAAACTCTTAAAAGCCTCATTAAACGCGCTTCGAAATTCATCTAGCAATAGCTTTTTAAATTGCTCCACAGTAAGTTGACCAATCTCTAAATTTTCTAAGTCCTGTCCTTCCTCCATGTCCTTACCATTTGTTTTTTTCTTATTTCTTTTAAATTAGCCACTGTAACTCAGGACAGTTATATTTATTTATTTGGCAACAGTTCAAATATCTTGCAAACGGCATTTTAAAGTTCAGTTTAAATGAGTAAAGTTATCTTCTTACCCCCATAAATCACTCAGACAAACTTTGTTCTCCTTTCTCACGCTGGCCGCTTTCCCAATTTTAGGAGAAGAGGGAAAAAAGAGTTCAAAAGGGGTATTTTAACAATGTTAATCGCCTTGTTATGGTTGAAATACACT
>NW_015174871.1:309972-313586 GCF_001447785.1 Gekko japonicus | reverse complement strand
TTCAAAAGGCCATTTTCCAAGTTCTTCTGCCTTTACTTTGGCTTTCTGTCTCTAAAATCGTATACCACTCTGGCAGGTCCTGCACACTTTTCTGCCGCAGAATCCTCTTCTGTTCCTGAGGTAGCAGAGTCACTCGACTTTGATTCTCCCTCTTTAGACTCATCATCTGTCCTCAGCTGACGTTTCAAAAATTCTTTAGCTTTAAAAGTGGAGTCTATCTTCTCCCTTCTACTTAAAGATGACACATTCCAGAACCGCCCATCTATACGTTATTCCATTAGTCTGAAGAAAAGAAATTAATTCCTTGTAATTTTTTCTCTTTTGTCTAATTTCAAATAGAATGTCCTTTAAAGTTTTAATAGTTACATTTCCCATTTTCAGTAGAGTTGTTGATGTTGCTTTTAAAATGGCATCTCTGGTTTGTCTTCTTGAAAACTTGACCACTATTTCTCCAGGTAGGCTATTTTTTTAATCTACTTGGAGTAAGCCCTATAGGCTGTCTCCATTTCGTTTACCAGTTCATCTGCTGTTAAGCCTACTACTGGAGTGATAATCTCACTGAGCGCCCTCTTCAAGTCTTCCCGATCTGTTTCAGGAATGTTAGCTTTTTCCATCTGAAGCTGCAAGACTCGATTCTCTTGACAATTCTGCTTCATTTCCACCTCTCCCATCCTTTTCTTCAACTTCTTACTTGTGGTGTCAATCTCTTTAATTTTCTCGTTTGCCTGCTCCACTTTTTTCTCCGTCTCGTTCAGCTGAAGCTGCTGTGCTGCAAAGTTTTTATTCATCACAGTCACTTGCTGGTTAATACCATTGAGTTGTTCCATCACCGGCTTGAGCATATCTGCCAGAAGTCTGAGGACATCTGCTCCCTCTCTGGTCTCGGACTCTGTGCGCCCGGCTTCGTTTTAAACTTTCTCTGCAGGGCCACCATCTTTCCCATTTTCTGCCGCTTCCCCACAACTTGGAAAACTCGCCAAACAACTTCACAATTTAGATAAGTCTCTCAGAACACTTTCGGTTTACTTCGTCCCCTCTCCCCCTTCGTATCTTAACCGCTCATTCGCAAAAGAGGCGTCCCTCTTTTTTTTTAAACTCTCCTAAAAAGGAGAGAATTTATTGCTTTTAATATCAGAAAGAAGGAAGGTATATAGCGGGACTAAGAAAAGAGTGATGCTCTTATTAGTATATTAATCTTTTGTTAGTATTAAACAAATCTTCTTTTGGCTTCTTCTGTGAGTTGTCAATCGTCTTTCATCTTGACCTGTGAAAAACAAATATAAATGTTAATGTATTAGTAGTGTCCCTTTGGTTTATTGTTAATAAAGTCTTTTCATGCGCTTTCCAAACCAATCTTCATGTTCTGGGCTGCCTTCCTTTTATGTCTCTCAGGTTGTAAGATGGACCTTTCCCAGCTCCTTCATCTTCCGGAGTCTTGTCCCCCTTCTCCGAGCCACTGTTTTCTTCACTGTCCAATACTTCCCATTTAGCAAGTGCTGCCTCCTCTGAGCTGGCGTGTCTCTTCAAAAAGTCTTGAGCTTTGAAAATGGAGTCAATCTTCTCCCTTTTATCTTTAAATTTAAAGATAAGTCCTTCTGGAATCAACCATCGATAGCTAATTTGGTGATTTTGCAAGAATAAGGTCAATCCTTTGTATGCCTTCCACTTCATTCGAATTTCAAATGGAACGTCTTTCAAAATTCTGTCGGCTCTCCGATCTTCATAGGCGTTGATGAGGATGCTCTTAATATTTGATCCCGAATCCTCTGCTTTGTTTCCATTTGAAGCATCAATAACTTTTTATCTTGCATTTCTTGATGTTTTCCCATTTTATCAACCTTCTTCTTGACTTTTCTGTGTGATTTCCTCCATTTTCTTAGCTGTATCATTCAGCTGTGTCTGCTGATTACTGAGAACACTTTGCATTTGCTCCAGCAGAGGGCGCAGAAGGCAGCTCTCCTGTTGATTGACAGCCGGCTCCAAGGGGCGGGAGCCAGCACCAGAAGTTCCTCCCAGCTTCTTTACCGGCTTCTCCTGGATCTTTTTCTGCCCCGACATCTTTGTTTTATTGTTTACTTTTTAAAAGTTCGTGCTGCGCAACTTGCGAATGAGTCTTTCTGCCTCTCCTTCAACAATTCACCAAAAGGTAACACCACTCTTCCAAAATTTCACTCTCCCCTCTTCTCTCTGTTAAATCAGTCTCTGTTTATTCGGGGGGCCCCCTCTCCCTCTCCTCCCTTGCACTTTTTCAGTGGGGGGGAATGCGCTTCTCTCCTTTTTCCCGTTTCCGATCGGCAACTCACAGTTTCGGCCCACTATCCTCCGTTCTTGGTGACGTCCGGCGGCTCTGCTAGTCCCCGTGCGGGGCACTGCCACGGCAACGGCCATTGGGGCATGGGGTGAGCCTCAATTTCCGACCTTCGGGCCGGGAAAGAGGCACATCCCCTGTGCGCCTCGGATCGGAGCCTCTACCTGAGGCTCCTTAGGGTCTCCGCTTGTGCAGATTCCCCCCCTTAGCCGTGTGGGCTAATCAGTGTGAATTCCCCCCCTTAGCTGCGCGTGGGCGAATCACCTCCAGGAGCCTCCCGAAGTTGCGACCGCCATTCACAGAGACCAAACCGGAAGCCTAAAAGAGGCGTCCCTCTTTACAATCTCTGTTTCCAATTGCGGGGGGGATCACTTTTCAAACTACTCCATTTTAATTCAGAACTCACGTTCATTGTTGCCCTGTTTATCTGACCATGCTTGGATTTCCGCCATTCCGCTTGATCTCCGGCGCTCGTCCCAGTCAGTCCAGCTTATGCCTGAAGGGCACTCAGCGACTGGACCGTTGGAGCGGAGGGGAGCCTAAATTCTCCGGCATTACGCCATCAAAGAGGCTACCCCACAAAAGCCCCCTGGCCAGGAGCCTATTGCAACGTCTCCGTGGCGGTGTCACTTGAGGTGGCACCCCTCCAGGCTGCTGGTGTGTGATTCGCCCTCCTCCATTGTGAGGAGAGCGTCCACCATCGCTGTTCCGTCGACCGGAAGTCTCGCCTCTCCCACACACTTGCCGTGTGTGTGTGTGGCCGAAAACAAGCCTCTTGCTATCTGGTCTCCCTCCGAGAGATCAGACGAAGCTCCACCGGTCTGGAAAGGCCAGGGAGCTTCAAAAAGAAAGAAAAGAGGATCAGGCAGCTTGGGAGCCTCCCCAAAAAACCCGCCTGTCACTGCGCCACACCGGCAGGGGCAATGCTGTCTCATTCCTATTGACTACTGTTTGTAGAAAACGACCTGTCTGAGAGTCTGATCATGGATTCCCAGTGTCACATGTACTTTAGGTTTATTCAGAGGTGTGACAGAGTGTTGGACTGGTTGGGCCTTTGGCCTGATCCAACATTGGCGTCTCTTATGTTCTTATGTTCTTATTGTCTTATGACATTAGAAGCCCTCCCACTGTTGACCCCCCCCTAATTCCCTTTTGAAGCCATCCATGCTTGTAGCCGCCACCACTTCCTGTGGCAGTGAATTCCATGTGGCAATCACTCTTTGGGTGAAGAAGTACTTCCTTTTATCCGTTCTAACTCAACCGCTCAGCAATTTCATTGAGTGCCCACGAGTTCTTGTATTGTGAA